>NC_043716.1:3254840-3268242 GCF_006229205.1 Suricata suricatta
CTATCTTTCCATCTATCATCTATCTATCTAACTACCTTCCTTCCTTTCTTTCGATCTTCTCTCACCTTAGATCCTTGGGATGGAACAGTGTATCAACCTCAAGTGTTTAGCACGGGATCCAAGGTGAGGGACAGGTTTCCAAGTCATGCCAAGCAATGCAAACTGACCCCTAGCTCTCTCCCTGGTTGGGGCCCTGTGTTCTGGACACGGATCCACCCCTCCATGAGGATAGGAATACGCTTGTCTGCTTTGTAAAGTAGGGCGCTGAATTTTCCCAGCCTTGCAAATAGCCTCTAGCTTCCCAGCCTGGCTCCTTCTGTGGCTCACATGACGACCCGGCACCGGAAGCCTCGTGCTGGTGAATTTCACAATCCTGCAGGACTGCGGGCTGCTGGGACACTTTTCTTAGCTGTTAAATTTGAACCTCTTAGACACCAAGATCTCACTTCCCCTCCCAGGAATTTTCCTATTAAAACATTTGGAAGATCTCTTCAGCTAGTTTATAGTTATGGGAATTTTTAAAAAAATAAGTAGAAATTAAGTTTTAGGGACATTTTCTTCTGGTTCCTTCAAGATCGGTTGTTATTGCAAAGCAGAAGAATGAATTTTTTTCTTTCATATTTCATAATTTAAAAGCCCTCAGCAGACTCTACATATAAACTATTGCTTTGCATGTGGATTAATCCACTTTCACTTTGGTATGGCCAAGAAGGTCATTTCCTGTTGAAGAAGAATTTGAATCTTCTGAGAGGCATCTTCCCCGGGCCCCTGCCCCTCACCTCAGAGATCTTGCCTTGTCTGCCTCTTAGGGACCTAGCTTTTGGTCACCAACCAAGATCTGGGGACAGAAGGGCCAAAAGGCAACTTGGAGGAGGATGTGCAGGGCTCAAACAGAAGTGTTTCACGGGGCTCCCCGTTGTTTCTAAGGAAGAAGGACTGTGAGGTTGATCCCCATGTTAAGAAAATGTTTGAGGTTAAGGGGCGTCTGGGTGGCTCAGTCAGTTAAGCGTCTGACTTTGGCTCAGGTCTTGATCTCGTGGTCTGTGGGTTAGAGCCCCGCACTGGGCTCTGTGCTGACAGCTCAGAGCCTGGAGCCTGCTTTGGATTCTCTCTCTCTCTCTCTCTCTCTCTCTCTCTCTCTCTCTCTCTCTCTCTGCCTCTCCCCTGCTCATGCTTTCTCTCTCTCTAAAAAATAATAAACATTAAAAAAAAAAAGAAAGAGTGTTTGAGGTTTTGACCTTCTCTTTGCAGCCCTGTGGACTGTGGACCACCTTTGTTTCCCTTGGTGAGTGGACCAAGACCCCATGTTTTGCCACAGGTCCAGTGAACCCCCTAGGGATCACCCTCCCTGGAAGAGTTCGGTGGGGAACTCAGAAATAAGCGGGCAGCCCTTTGAGAGAAGAGGGTGAACCAGCCTCTCTGTTCCCTAGGAACGTGGCTAAGGACCTTCGTGGCCAGGGCACACTGGCAGTCCTGCAGCCACGTGTCCTGTGTGGAATCTTGTCCCTTTGTCCCAGTGTCCAAGGCTCAAACCCCACTTCCATCATGTACTGAGTCTGTGACCCTGGGCAGGTGTCTTAGCCACGCTGCTACCCACGTCTCCTAATGTCTGTCAGGGTGATGGGGATGTGTGATTGCTGTGTGTCCAGGAAGTTCCTCCAAGTACTTGGGACTGTATTTGGGTCATAGTAAATGTTCGCTGTGATCCTTCTGGGTGGATTTTACCTAAGCCACTGGTCAGGACGACTCAGAAAATGTCATCTGTAGGTGTTTCTCCCCTTCCAGAAACGGGATTGTTTTACTTCTGTCTGAACTCATCACTCTGCTCTTTGGAGAGATCACAGAGACCCAGGAAGTCGATACAGAGCAAGCCTGATCTCTAGCCTGAGACCTTGGACAAGTATATATGGAATTAGAACCTAAGTCTCTTACCTCTTCTTCGTTCAGCGCTGTCCCCACTCATTTGAGTGGCCGATGACTTGCAGCTCTCTTTTAAGAGATATGTGCTTGGGGTGCCTGTGTGGCTCGGTCTGTTAAGTCCGACTCTTGGTTTCAGCTCAGGTCAAGATTTCATGGTTCATGGTTTCGAGCCCTGCATCAGGCTGGGATGCTCTCTTTTTCTCTTTCCTTGCCTCTCCCCTGCTCACTCTCGAGCTCTCTTTCTCTTTCAAAATGAATAGATAAACATTAAAAAAAAGGGGGGGGAGATATGTGTTTTATGTATTGCTTTGAGGTGGCTAGACCCCCATCTGGGGCTTCCCTAGACTTCTGGGCTACTCTGTTCCAGAATGTTCCTGCCCTGGGTGACCGCCACCGCTCCTCCCAAAGAGCCCTTCTCTGGTCCCCCACTCCTTACAGACCTCCGTTCCGCCAGCCTCCTAGAACCTTCTGTATTTTGAGAATAGCCTGCAAGTCACTAAGGGTGTGAGGCTCATGAACTCAGCCCTTTTCCACCTTCCTCAGCTGCCTGAAGGGGTCTGTCTCCCGGGACACCGATCTAGTTCTGGGCAGCACGGAGTGAACACCACTACCCTCGGACAGAGTTCGTTTTCTTCAGTATTTCTGGAGCACTTAAAGCGCAGTGTCTGGAACGGTCACATGGAGTGTCTGACACGGTCGAGGGCTTGCTCTAAGCCTGTTTTGATCAGTTTTCTAGTATAATGATGTCTCTTCACGTTCTCAGTAATTAGACTTTATAATCCCTCCGTTCTACTCTCTTTGACCTTTATCTTAAATTAAATTTTTTATATGAAGTTGAAAAAGCAAACAAACAAAAGATCAAACCCAGGCTTGCAAAGACAAAAATGTTATTCAAAGGAACTACGGTTTCTCCAGCCAGTCCTGTCGTGCCCCACGGAGGCCAGTGCACTTGGCTTAGGCCGAACCCTGGGTCCAGGGGGTGCCCACCTGCCTGCCCGGTGGAGGGACAGCCATGCACATGCCCTTCGCCGGCAGCCTGGGATGGAGGGCGGAGGGCGGGGGGGAGTGGCAACATGCCGTCTCGTGGTGGCCGATTTCTCTTGTATTCTTCTCCTTTAACCCTAGAGAGGGACTGAAACCACGAACAGATGTCTCCACAGTCACATCCAGGGTCTTGTTTCCCGCCAGGATTCTTCAGATGCTCGGGGTCCCAGTGTGAAATTTGGATGGACACAGGGATCTGGGCGGGTGGCTGTGGTGTGAACGGTGTGGGGGTCCCTGCATGTCCCAGCCTCTAGCAGGTGCCGTGCTTTCAGCATCACTGGGCAGGCGCGGAGAACCCACAGTGACCTTTGTGGGGTCTGAGCAGACAGAGACGGGAGGGACGCCGGGGCCGGGGACCGGAGCCCAGGTCCTCCGAGGTTCCTCTGGGGTCGTGTGACCCGCTGCTTCCTGGGTGTCGGCGCCAAGGGGCGGGCCCCAGCTTTCCAGCTTCACACCGGCCCCCTCCCCGGTGGCCCTGGAGCCTGGGTTATTTGCTGTATTTTCAAGCAGGCACCACACCCTTGGACTGTCTGCCAACAAGGACCATTGTTCGTGAGAATTCCTCCCCGGCTGCAGCTAACCCTTAGATGCACGGCTCGGGGCTGTGCCCTGAAGGATTCCTTTTCTTTTCCTTAAGCCCCCTCCTCCTGACTCCGTGTGCCTCCCCTCAACCCGACCTTCCCACCCAGCCTCGCTTGGTTGTCTGAAAAGCTGAGAGAGGCGGGCAGGGATGTGCAAGGGAAGCCCTTCGGGAACATGGAAGGTCCTTTGGCCTGGTCTCCAAAGCAGCTCTGCATCCCGGCCTCGGAGAGGAGGCAGGGAGGCCGCAAGCTCAGGCCAAGAAGGAGGTCGGGTCCTCTAAGCAGGGTGTGTGTAGGGGGGAGTGCGGAGCGCTGGGGAGGGGCGTGCGGGTGGGGGTGGGGTGGGAAGAAGAGGGAGGCTCAGGACTGGAAAACCAATATCGCCCCCTCCCCTGGATTGAGCTGATTAACCTGTAGCGATGGAGGTCCTGCCAAGCCCAACTTCCTTGTTTCCAGAAACCTTGGCACCGAGGCCCCCGTTTCTGGCAGAGGCCGGTCCCCACCAGGGGAACCGGTGCAGCAGCTGCTGTGACTGTCTTTTTCCTCTTGCTGCTGCTGGCAGTCCCGAATGGGACTGTTTACTTTCTTCTTCCCCTTTCCCTCCCCACCCTCCTGTAGCAGGGAGTTGGTTCTGGTTAATGTTGAAGATCATAACATGATTACCCCAAAGTCTCATGAAATTAAATCACTTTTCTTCAAAGAGAAAGGGGCGGCGGGGGGGGACCGTCTGGCTTGGTAGGCCAGCGAGGGACGAGCGGATATTGAAAGCAGGCTGGCAGCGGCTTCGGGCTGCATGGCGGAGGCCCGGTGGGGGGGAGGCCGGGCCCACGGGAGCCTGGCTGTGCCAGCAGTGGCTTGCGGGGGTGAGCTCTCCCACCTGGGCCCCTGACACCTGCCTCCTGGGTGCAGAGGCCGGGGGCGGCCTAGGGTGAAGGTGCCGTGTCTCGAGCCTGACCGTGAGTCGTTTGGGAAGAAATTGAACTCAGCCGGGTGCCTGGGGCAGTTTTCTGTCACCTCCTGTCCTGAGAGTCCATCGGGTCGGGGCGTGAGTGTTGGGGCAGCTCTGTCCCTCCGTCTTCTGCAGAGGAAGGGGCGCTAGTGTCTGTGGCAGGTTGGGGGTGCACACATGTACATCATTGTTTGCATCAGATTTTTATAGACCTATTGGAAAAATTTTTAAGTTTATTTATTGATTTTGAGAGTGAGAGAGGGGCAGAGAGTGAGGGAGAGAGAGAGAATCCCAAGCAGTCTCCAGGCTCAGTGCAGAGCCCGACGCGGGGCTCCCTCCCACGATCCGTGAGACTGTGACCTGAGCCCACGTCAAGAGTCGGACGCTCAACTGATGGAGCCACCCAGGCACCCCTAGACTTACTGCATTTAGGGGTCAAGCGGACCTTGGAGGTTACCCAGCATCTGATCCTCCCCCCGGCACAGGAATCTCCTTTACACTTAACCCTGACAAAGAACACTGAGCCTTTGCTTTGTCCCCTCGGGTGACGGGTGCTTCCTCTCTCGGAAGGTCAGTCCTTGGAGAAGGATTCGGAAAGTTGCACCTGTTGATCTCGCTGGTGCCCTTCTGGGGACACAGTCAGTGCCTGGCACGTAATAGGTGCTTGGAAAGTGCTTGCCATGAACGTGGCTGTAGTGTGGCCTTCTCTTTGGAGTGGCTGCCTTTTGGGGTTCCCAGCTCTCCTGGCTGCAGGGGACTCAGCACCCCTGAGCCGGTTGCTTACCATTTGCAGTGGTCTTGCCAGGGGGCACAGGAAAGAGAGAAGCTGTTTGGAAACAGAGCCTGGGTGACGCGTGATTGTTGGTACCAGTATCCTGGTGCCCTGAGCTCTCTGGGGTTAGTGACCAGCCCGAGAGGCCCAGGGGTTGGTGGGTCTGTTGAGTGAGGACTCCAGGGGACCCAGAGCCAGAGGCACCACTCAGCCAGCAAAGGGGGCGTCCGGGAGCAGGCGGTGGTGCTGGCCACTCGCGCCACTGAATGCCAACCGACCCCAAACAGGTTGGCGACGGTGGCGGTGGGTAAGTTTAGCGATTTCATTTTTCAGAGGGCTCAGGGATGGGCCTTGGCCAGCTCGTTCTGGTTGGAGCTCGGTGCTCGTGACTCATGCTCCTCCGGTCAGGGAGCGTGTCTGCGCGCGGCCTTGGGCTGAACTCCTCACCTGGCCAGCCTTCTCGAAAATGTGTGTCATTCCTTATGGAGGAGAGCCGTGGAGCGGGTGAGCAGGAGTGCCGACCAGTGGAAATTCATCTCCGCCGCTGGAAAAACAACTCCAAGTTCATGACTCCTTGGCTTCGGAGGTGTGACTGTAAAGGATGGAGCCGACTTCTTTGTTTTTCCCCAAACAGACCCAGGTCGACAGGCCCCGATGAGTGTCCTGTCCACTTTAGTAGCCGCCTTGGGAGGAAAAACACTTTGTCCACTGGCCTGCGCGGCCCTTCACCAGCCCCATGGGGAAACTGGTTTTGTTGCCTTACCGCTGTGCTTAGTTTTCATCCAACAGCAACATGGTCCAAACCTGCTCTCTGCGCCTGTTCACCAGGCTTGACATCCAAGGTTTGGGGCTGGGTGTCAGCGTCTTACCTGGATCCAGGGACTTGAGAAGGTGCTCCACCCGGGATGCTCAGAAGCCCATGAGGGCAGGTCCTTGAGACAAGTGCTCAGCCTGCATTCCGCCACGGTCTTACTCAGTGGAACGTGTGTGCATGTGGATGCGAATGGCCGGGTGCGTTCAGAAGTCAGCCTCACCATGTTGGGGTCAGGCCCGGTGGGCTTGACCAACAAGGGTGTGAACTCTGGAGCCAGACTCTCTGGGTTCAAATCTGGGCCGCACCTGTTCATCGTTGGTATGACCTTGGGTGAATTACCTACTTCCGTGGGTCAGTTTTTCCACATTACTTCTTCCCTTGGCTGCCTTGGGAGAGACCTTAGGAACCTCAGGGATGTCAGCCGTGTGGGCTGAGGCCAGGGCGATGTGTGGCCCAGTGTTAGCCTGTAGCCACCTGGAGGGCAGACCCTGTGCTGAAGGCAGGAGGCAGGGCAGAAGTCAGGGGGAGCACACCCCCCCCCAGGGGGCGGCGATGGGGAGCTGGTCAGTGGTTGGCAGACACTCTTAGTTGACTGAGTAGGTAGAACAGAAGAAAGTTGCCTGTGTTGAAGGGAGGGGGGCGCCCACAGGCTAAGCCACCCTGCACCCCTAGCATTGCCCTTGAGGGGATGCCACCAAATCCTTGAGGTATTTTAGAAATTGTCGGTCAAAGATTAGAAGTGATTGCCTAAGGCCGTTCGGCTGGCATCAGTCATGGGAGCTGACCAGAGAGCCTCACCTTTGCAACGTGCATGCCCACGGCATGCCCTTTGATACGCAAGATGGCCACTGCCTCCACTGATGAAAGGGGGCCCCGGAATCAAAGTGGAACGGAGTCAGCCTTGGAGGAGTGGCCTACAGAGTCCCGTCTTCCCCATCCTGTGCACACACACTGGCCACGGCCAGGCATTACTTCAAGGCACGGCAGTGGGGATGCTCGGACACGGCCCCTTCCCTGCAGCGTCTCAGCCTTCAGTATGTCTGACAAACAGTCCAAAGTGAGAACCCAGAGCTGTGCATTTTGTGCTGTTACTGATTTGCGTATTTTGATCATCAATTATTTTCCCCTCCCTGGTGACTTTATCAGCCTCCTGCCACCACCCAGGTGTTCCTGGCTCCGTGCTGTTAGAGGTGCTTTCTTGCTAGGGGAGCTCCCCTGTACCAACTCGAGGAAACCCAGTGTAGACCTTCAGCACACTCCTAAATGGGGACGATTCAGAGTGCCTCGACTTGGAGCTTTGAGTCGTGAGTGTGGGTTCCAGCGTCTTGCTCACCAGCGTCAGAGGGGAGGGGACTAATTTTTGAAGCTGAAAGAGCCACATTGCTGACTTCTTCCCCGTCTGGAGAAGCACCTGCCCTGTTCCATAGCAGGAGATGGTCACACGGTTGGGTGAATGGAGGACGGGCCACGCCACTGCTGTCTTTCCTGTTTGGGGCGTCTTGGAGGTAACAGAGGAAGGGCTAGAGGCAAGAACTGATAACAGCTTGGGGTGAAATGTCTCCAAAATGTGGCCGGCCAGCCCCAACTGTCCAGCTGGAAATGGAAATATAAAAAAATAAAAATAAGAGGAAAGAAAAGAAATGGAAGAAATGATGTGAGTTTTGGCCAGGAAGGGGGACAAGGTTTGAGGAGTGGACCCAGGAGAACATAAGGTCGGATGCAGTAGAGGTGAGAGGGAAGGCATCCAGAGGCAACAGGATATTGGAGGTGGGGCACTGCGCTGTGAGGGAAAAAGGCCAGGTTTCCGAGGCCAGCGTTACTGTCCGTTCTTTTCAGCACTTTCAGCAAGTCACTTCACCTTTCTGAGCCTCAGTGTCCTCACCTGCAAAATAGAGGCAATAATCCACAACTTCCCCCTCTCCCCCCAGGGTAGTTGTGAAGGTCAGATGATCTAAGATTGAGATGACATACTTTGTGTTTTGGGTGTTATGCCATCATCATCATCATCATCGTCATCACCATCACCATCCTCAACGTCATTATCATCACTGTCATCACCATCACATCACCATCACCACTACCACCATCACCATCACTGTCACCATCATCACCATACCATTATCGTCACCATCATCATCATCATCATCACCTGCACCATCAGTATCAGCAGCATCATCACTCATCAGCTTCATCATCACCATCACTGTCATCACCACCATCATCATTACTATCACCATCACCATCATCACCATCACCCATCAGCTTCATCATCACCGTCATCATCACCATTGGCACCATCATCACTGACTTGATATTTCCAATAAAAACAAAGTGGGGAGAGTTTGGGAGGATGAAATTTAACTGCTAGTAAAATATCCAGGAAGATCAGCAAGATGGTGGAGAGGTCATTGGAGGGAATTAAAACAGGAGAGATGATGTGTAAACTTTCATCTAATCTCAGTCAAGTTCTCCAACCCTGAGTCATACGGGAGAGCCAAGAATCCATCTGGGTGGGTGTGGCCAGGCTGAAGCTCAGTTATCCTCTGTTGGTCATCAGTATTTGTGGAGGCTTCTGGGACCCTGGGCTCCATTTTGGGAACATAGAGGTCATCCTAAGGCCAATGTTTTCATAACACGTCCTAGTGCTCATGTGTCCCCTTCCCGGATGGTGGTTCAAGTCTCCTTGCCAACACTCAGTGTGCTCGGTTGTCCTTCCGTCCCTCCCTCCTTCCTCTTTATTTTGAACCCACTCTTTGGGGGATGTAGAAACTAGGGAGTCTGGGGCGCATCCTCTGGAAAGGAGGTTCCTGCAAGCTCCTGTGGTCCTCATAACTCCTTCCACACACCAGCCTTGGACCGTGGGAGCAGAGACCCGCTGCAGGAAGCAGAGCCTGAAATGGCAAAGAGGCAGAAGTCAGCAGTACCTAGCTCCCAGAGTTCTCTGTGCCTCCTGGTGCTGAGGTCTGCATAGACCTCAGTCCCTCTTCCCCTGCAGATAGGCTTCCACTGCAGACTCCCGTCATGGTGCTGTGGGAGGGGCCCTGCTGGAGGATCAGGTGGGTCGTCACTCTTGGGCACGGCAGGTCCCCGAGGGCAGAGCGTGGGGGCCAGTGCTTCACCTCCTCCAGCCTGGAGGCTTCAACAGTGACTAAAACACTCCTTCCTGAGCTTTAGGCTCGTTCTTCCTCGCCCTCCTGAGAACATTTCTTGCATAACGGGGTGGGCTGCGAGCTTATTTCCTTTTCCCCTTGTATTGATGACTTCGGGGTAAACCTTGTTTCTTTCCCCCCTTGAACTCCATCCCCTTCCCCTCATGTCCCTCCTAACTGCTTCTGGCCCCTGAAGGAACGGCCCCCAGGCAGCCGTGATTCCTGGATTCTTGTGGGACCCCACACAGTTGAATTTTTTTTAAGTGAAGTAAACACTGGCCTTGATAGCTAAACCCAGTGGCCATGCTTGACTTCTTTGAAGCATTTGACTAAACGGTCGCCTCTTTGCCCACTGAACTCTCTTCTCCTTTGACTGTATGGCCATGGTGTGTCCCCACGTCTCTGCTCAGGTCTTGTCTCTCTCCGTCCTTGGCATTTGCCCTCTTCCAGCTCCTGAGATGTGGGTGCTTTCTGGGGTAAGCCCTGCTGTCCACTGAGCCTTCTAGACTTCTTATCTCAAAATGACTCTGTTCATCCTTAGCGTGGAGATGTAAATGGTTCCAAGTTATCCATCCATGTTGCAGGCTTTCTTGAAACTTCAAATAGTGTCATCTCAAGCTTACAACATTTGAAATCTCATCTCTAAACCAAAATGTACTTCCTCCATGTGGGCCAGCGAGAGTCACCCAGGACCCCCCTCTTGGTCTTGACTTGTCAACTGATCACCCAGCCTTGTTGACTTGCATTGTCCTGTTTACACCTGTTCTTTTCCATTATCGCCAACATGCAAGTTTTCTTCACCTGGAGACTTGACTACCCTCTGGGCTAGTCTTGCCCTGCGTCACAGATCCACACTCATTGTGCCTCCTTCCGTGTCAGCGTCGACAAGAAAGCAGACCTGTTGGCACAGAGGGAGTTCGAGGCTCAGGCCCGCCCTTCTCAACATTATTATTCCTTTGAGGAAGAGATTGATGACCGGCCAGTAAAGTTCTGAATGGCAGGAAGTTGGGTGTGGGTGGGGTGGGATCCCCATGGGGGGGAGCCCTTTAATGTTTCCCGGCTGAAGGCAATAGTTGGCCAAATAATCAAGTAAGTCAGATAAACATATAAATATTTGACTTTAAGACATGTAAATGGACATGCACTTGCCAAGCTTTTGATGCAGGGCCAAGGCATTTTCTTTGAGTTTGGGGCTCTTGGTTGGGTTCTGTGTTCTTTCTTGCAGAAACCCTGCCTACAGTGCCCCTGGTCTCCAGCTTCATTAAAGCGTAACGATCCCCTTGGAGAACCTTGTGAAGTTATCTGAGTTCAGAATATTTTCTTTCTTATGATTTCTCCCCAGCTTTTTTTTTTCCCAGAGACCTCCTCCGCGTCTCAGTTGACAACACTTTTGTGAATGTAGTGACTTTCTCGTGCTGTCCTTCTGGTCTGGTTGTCACAGAAGTAGCAGCCCTTTGCTCGCTGCTTTCAGGGCCACGAGAAACCTGTACAACTTTCCTAGAGCAGCGGAGAGCCGGGCAGTCCTGACGGCGCTCACTTCGCTAGGGACACCCGTCCGATGTTGCAGGGGGAGGACAGAAAGTGGAAATGAAGTTGGCAGGTGCAGTGAGTAGACAGAGGTCACAAGAGGTTTTGCCCCTTCCGTTTGAAGAAGATGAAAGAAGTGATTGGTGACATTCACTGCATCAGCCTAATCAGATGGAGAGTGTTGGGGAGAAATCTGAAGTCCCAGTAGTGGGTCCGAGGAGTGAATGGCACCGTTAACAGCGTTCCTCCCATTACCAGAGAGACTTAAGGATCTTAGGGGAAGGGAAGGTTTGTAGGTGTCATATGTGGGATGCGGCTGCCAAAGAAGCCAGTGCAGTCTTTGGTCGGCGATCGTCTGCCCAACACCTGCTCCGTCCCTTCTCCTCCCTTTTACGGCCACGTGGTCCTGGCGGGTTTTGTCTGTGATTTGTCTGATTCAATCAGGAGACTCCACCGCCCCCTCAGCACATGGCTGGCGACACACAGCATTTCCCTGGCTACACAAGTTGGTTCAGGAATGGACGTGTGACCCAGTGCAGGCTGGATTCCTAAGAGCACATCGGCTGGAGGCTTTTGTGATGAGGTACCTCCCTCTTCTGGGGGAGATTCCGGAAGCCAGCCCTTCCCCCCTACCTCAGACGGTGTGGCCTAGACAAGGCCTGGAGCTGCTGCCTCCATTTTGCCCCCATGAGGGACACCCACCCTCGGATGACACTGCTCCACAAAAGCCAGGACAGATAGAAGGAGCCAAATCCTTGATGACATCCTGAACGAACTCAGCTCTACCGCCAGACCTTTCAGTGACCCGGACCCACAAAATTCTCTTCAGCCATCTTGACTTGAGTTTTCCATTCCCCGCAGGGACGAGAGACCTTGCCCGCTTGGGGAGAGACACAGAAGCTTTGAGCCTCGCATTTGCTTCTGGGCCCTGGTCTTTCAGAGGCCTCTTGAGGAGCTGCAGGTCCCTGATGCATAGCTGCTAGGCTGAGCCGGCGCAGGGGACCCAGGTTTCAAAAGCGTCTCCGATGGGGGCGATGATCCACTTTTAAGTATGGATGCCTAGTAGCCCGTTCCACGGAACACTCGCCACATACATTCTCAAAAGGATAAGGTTTCGTGGAGACGGGGAGTTGTTAACTTCGGAGGGGCACGTGTTTTGCATGAGACAAGGTGTCCTTGTAGCTGCCGCGGACATGCTGGGAATAGCAAGAGAACGTTTTCACAAAGGCCCAGGATGATGTGAATCAAAAGCCGTTTTGTCCAGTCATCGAGGGGGAGGAAAGCGCGGGCGCCACCGACTCTCCTCGTCCCGGTGTAGGAGCAGCTACCCCAGGGCGGTTCAGGTGCCGTCACCGGGCGGCCGCCGAGGGGGCGCGGAGCGGCTCGTCCGGGAGATTCCCGTCCCGGGAGCCGTGTGCCTTGGAGTGCTGGCTCTTCCGCCACCCTGCCGGGCGCTGGGGGGAGACCTCTGGACATGCCACAGCTCACGCCACTTCTCAGCATTTCTGTCCTGTTGATTTTGGAGCCTTCACGCTTCCTTCTGGTACTTAAAGCAACACGCGTGGGACCGGCAGGTCCACTCCCTTGTACAGGAGGCCACGGAAACAAACAGACAGAATGAGCCGTGGGACCTGGGCAGGGAAGTCCTGGTAAGCGGTAGGCTTGGCTTCTGGAACACGGAGACCTCAGAACACACTGGCTCCGACAAAGTGGATGTTTATTTCTCTTTCACTTAATAGCTGGGAGGTGGGCAGCTCTCTCCATGACGTCACCTGGGCAGGACCCAGCCCTCTGTCTTGTTGTTCCACCGGGCCGTGGGGGTCGTCTTTGCCTTCGCGGTGGCGGCTGGTCCCCCGGCACCCTGTCTTCGTTCCAGCCCTGCCAGGAGAGTGGAGAGAGAGAAGTTTCTTTAAGGAAGTGGTTTGGGAGGTGCACTTATCCTTTCTGGTCACATCCCACCTGCCTTGGTCTTGGCCATGTGGCCGCACCTAGATGCAAGGCATCTTGGGGGTATGGTCTCTAGCCGGGTGGCCACGAAACCTGGTAACTGAAAGGAGGGGGCGTAGTGGGCAGGGGGACAGTTAGCTTCTCTGCTACGGAGCCTCACCTTCTGCATCTATGGAGTAAGGCCCACAGGGCCGCGTACAGTCCCTCTAGCCCCTGCGTCAACCTCTCTGAGCCTTGGTACCTACGTCTGTGAAACGGAAATGACAGAGTGCTGACCTCAGTGACATGTAGGAAAAACTTCGCCTGCCGCCCATGCAGAGTCGGGTATTCGGATGCGAGCTGGCGTGATGGCTGTTTTCACTCAGCCAATCAGCAGAGAGGGCTCAGCGTCCACTGTGTGTTCACGGCGCTGGAGATTCTGCAGGAAGAAACCGAACCAAAGTCCCCACTCTCAGAGGGCTTGTATTCTAGCGGAGAGGACCGCTGTGCCCGCTCGGGGAGAACTGTCACCTCTTCTGACCACCCTCCCCACCCTCCCCGGCTCTCAGTGTTACCAAACGTGGAATTTCCAAGTTGGGGCACTTTGTAAGCAGGAGTCTTCCAGGTCGTTTCTTGTGGTTAGCAGTAGAGCCCATGGGAGGTACATTTCTGCTGATGATTTGTTAAAAACCGGGACCCCCCTATATTTGTACCTATTTT
>NC_043716.1:3268342-3287587 GCF_006229205.1 Suricata suricatta
GGAGCCCAGTGGTGGCAGACAGCTGGTGGCAGTTGAGGACCCAAGGAGCCTGCCTGGTTGGCATCTGTGTGTGAGGGGTGAGAGAGGATGGGGGCAGAGTCCACTCCCTAGGCCCCTGTCGGCCGTGTCCAGCATTTGGAGGCTGTGATGTCAGCGGGAGGAAGGCAGTAGAGGAGAGGCAGGGCACAACTCAGCTGTGCTGTGGAAGGGTCATGTGGTCACCAGGTGGACAGTGGAGCCAAGAGGGGAGACTGAGGCAGGGAGATAGCAGTTGGGGAGAGTCTGAACTAGAAGTAGACCCCCTGAGAGGCACAGGCCCAGAAGATGAAGGACAGATGCCCCTGTGCATGTGCGGTCCCCTCCAAGTCCCTCACGTGTCCCCTGCCCAGAGACGCCTATCACTCTGCCCCTTGGCCGTCCTGCCCCCAGGGAGCTTGCAGTCTGCTCAGAACTCGGAAGCAGGTGTAGCCACACGAGTGCCCCGAGTCCTGTGCTCCCTGCTGCCGTCCCCTCCCTTCCCTGAGGCTGCTGTGTGGCTCTCAGTGACTTTCCCGGAGAACAGGGCTGCTGTGTCCAGAGCTGAAGGCCACACCACTTCCAGAGCCCTGGTTCCACCAAGCTGGTGGTGGCGGTCAGCAGGCAGGAGGCCGGAGGAAAGAGCAACAACAGCTGAGGGCTGTGCTCAGCAGTGGGGGGGCCGCGGCCCGGCAGGGCCATCTGTAGGCGGCCTCCAGGGCCTTTGGCCACCTGTTCTACAACATGAGATTTGGAGGGATCTGTGTTGGGCTGGGGTCGTCCCAGGCCTGGCTTTACCGCTGGCTCCCTGGGTAATGCTGGGCCAGCCCTTCCCTTCTCTGGGCCTTGCTAAGAAACAAGGGGTTGGCCTCAGAAATCCTCTGAGGTCCTGTCTGGTTTTCTGGGGCTCCTAGAACCCCAGCGACCAAGGCCCAGTGCGCGCCCCGGACAGATGGGTGGGCCGGCTCCACGTTGGCCGCTGCCCCGCCCCCGGGTGGGTTGAGCATTTGAAGCCCGAGACCTCGGGGCAGACCCGGAAGCCTGGAACACATTCAGTGCTCCCAGATGGAGGGTTTTTCTGCTTCAATTATCTTCCTTGCAGGTCTTGGGTTTTCAGACAGGGCCGCAGCTTGGCTGAGTCACGATTTCCGAGCTGGCTGGGAGCAGAAACGGGGACCCCGGGGCTGAAAATCTGTTCTTCTCCTTCCCGTACGGGTTTGAATGACTTCAGATCCAGAGAAACAACCTGTCTCCGGGTTCCTTTCGGCCAACCGTCACCAAGACCTCTCTCGCACCTGTCCACCCTGCAGAGTGCGATGTGTTTGAGTCATGTAAGAGGTTGGGTTTCGTGATTAATGTCCCCGCAGCCCCACGCCCGGACTTTGGGTGGCTGCTGGGAACAGCAGTGACGGACGGGCAGTCATAGCTCCCGGGGTGGGGACAGGTTCTCCTCTGTCATGAACATCAGAGAAAACCAGGCAGGAGAAGCCTGGTTCATTGAATCAGCATACCTATTTTCGTTACCCTGCAATTTTCACTTTTCACGCCTTGAGGTGTGGGTTGGAGCCGCGTTCTGGGTGATGATCATTTCTTGGGGCAGAGGACACGCTGTGATGAAAGTTCAAAGTCTTTCTCAGACGTGCCCTGTCCCTGGTGGGTTTCTCACTGCTGGCCGACCCTGAGTGGATGGCCTCCCCCCCATTTGAGGGTCCCAGCCCTGCCACCTTCCTGCCTGCACAGGACCCCCTGAGCCTGGGCGTCCGTCCTCGGCCACCCTGGGGCCACCCCCTCTGCTCACCCCGATCGTCCCCGCGCTGGCACCCGGGCTTGTGTTCACAGCTGTAACTGCTTGCATGTGATCCTCTCTCTCCTGGGCTTGCGGGGGGGGGGGGGTCCCCTCTCCTTCTCTAACCTGGCTCCTGCCGCCAGCCTCCTGCCGTTTCTGGCGAGCACTTGTTAGAGTGGCCAGAGGTCTCTTTTTTTTTTTTTTTTTTTTTAACCACTAACAGGGATCTGGACATGGCAGCGTAGTTACCAAGCAAAATTAACAGCTCTCTCTTCTGGGCTGGGAAATCCCGAGACCCACAGGCCCGCCCGTCCTTTTGAGTTCCTGTGGGGAGATGGGCATCTGAGGACGCGGGGGTCATGCGAGGCTGCCAGACGGGCCTCGGGTTGTGAACAGCGGACGCTCCTGACCCCTACCTCAGCTTCGGACACCGATCGTCTTTCGGTGGGGGACCAGGGGCCGGTGCCCTAGGCCGTCTCGAGTTTTCTCGTTTCCCCCCAGCAGTTCGGGACTCCCATCTGCGACACTGAGCGAGAACGTCATTTCACCTCTCTAGCCACCGAGGAGGAGCAGCAAGACCGGCGAGGTGATGCCGGCTGGTAACCCGGGTGCCGTGCCGGCGGCTGCCCTGGAGGACTTAGTGGGGCTGGCCTCTCTCCGCCTGCCTTCCGCAGCCACCTCTGCTCCGGCACAGAAGCCGGCCAGGGGCCTGGGGGGTGTTGTGCTTTGTGTCGCGAGGAGGGGGACAATCAGAAGAAAGTCCGCCGTTCCTCTGGACTGGGAGCCAGAGAAGGGGGTGGGGACGCTGATGGGGCTGGCGGAGGCCGGGCCACGCTGCCCGTCCCGAGGCTGCTGCAGGGGAGGGAGGGGGCGGCCAGGGAGGGGATCCTGCTGCCCCCCCATTCTCTGTGGGACCCCTCAGCGGGAGCCTGGTGGGTGGAGCTTACAGGAGGGGGAAGAGCTGAGAACATGCCAGCTTGAGAAAGGGAGAAAGTTGTCTGGAGTGACGGTCGCGTCTCACTGTCTAGAATAACACCTACTTTCTTTGGCATCATCGGAGGCTGAGCTGTTCTTCCTAAGTGACTTTGTTATAGGACCAAAAGCCCTTCCCCAGACTTTAACAATGAAACTATTTTGTGTATCAACCTTTTTTTTTTTTTTAAATTGTGGTCAACAGATATACTGTAAAATTTACCATCTTAACCGTTTTTAAATGTCCACGTTTAAAATCGTGCTAGGTCACCACATCTGTCTCCAAAACTTCCACCCTTCCCAGTTGAAACTGGGTCCTCATTAGACACCGACTCCCCACGCCTCTCCCTGCCAGGCCCTGGCCACACCATGCTCCTTTCTGTGTCCGTGAATCTGACGTTTCTAGGAACCTCTTACAAATGGAGTGTTTGTACAATACTTGTCCTTCGCGGTGTCTGGCTTATTTTCACTCAGCATGATGCTCTCAAGGTTCATCCGTGTTGGACCTGGGGTCCGAACTGCCTTCCTTTTTAAGGCTGAATCGTATCCCATGATGTGCACAGATGGTCTTGTGTTTATGCATCCGTCGCTGGACACCTGCCTTTGGGCCGTTGTGAACGGAGCTGCTGTGCATGGGGTGTGCTCACACTTCCCTTTGCAAACACCCTTTTAAAAATGCTTTTTCTGGGGCGCCTGGTGGCTCAGTTAGTTAAGTGATCTCACGATTTGTGAGTCTGAGTCCCGCGTCGGGCTCTGTGCTGACAGCTCAGAGCCTGGAGCCTGTTTCCGATTCTGTGTCTCCCTCTCTCTCTGCCCCTCCCCTGCTCATGCTCTGTCTCTTCAAAATGAATAGACGTTAAAAATTTTTTTAAATTTGTTTTGCCTATTTGAATGGTAAAGAATAACATGTAGGGTTGAAAAGTATGCATTTCTTCTAACGTTTTTGGGTATATGTCTGTAGGCCTGTGTGTTCCTTCTCTGGGGAATCGCTTATTCACAACCTCTGTGTAGTTTTTCCTTGGGGGGGATTCAAATTTTTGTAAAAATTAATTTGCAAGAAATCTTTGTGTATCAAAGATGTAAATTGTTTGTCATATCGACTGCAAACAGTTTTATCCCGGTTTGGCCTTTGCCCCTGAGTTTTGCTTTTAGTGCTTGTTGATGAAAAGAAAGGAAGAAAAAGCTTTGTTTTCATGTAGAGACATTTCTAAATGTTTTCTTCTAAACTTCTGCATTTGGTATTACTCTTAGCGACTCGTGATTGTTGAAGATGTTCTAGAAATTTGTCTGTGTTTTAGTTTATCCTAACATGTTCGTAGCTTCAGTTTTCACACTTAAATGTCGAATCCATTCCTAAAATGATCGTATGAGGTAGAGAATCCAACCTTACCTCTTCCTGAGATGGTCCTTTTCCTACTGGTTTAGAATGTGCCCTTTGCCATGTGTTAATTCTCACATATTTTTGGTTCTGTTTCTGGAGAGTTTTTTGTTTCCTGTCCAATGATATGAATCTATGTTCTTTGCCAGTTCCACACTGTTTTAATATTTTAATTATTTTTAGGGCACAAATCCCATGATTACAAAATTCCTTGGCTGTTCTCTTGCATTTTATTTCCAGATTTGGTCAACTTGGAAGAAAAAACTCCTCTGTGATTCTGATGGAAATCGCACTACATTTCAACGTAATGAAGGTAGAGAGCATTGGAATCTTTATAATATTGGATCTTCTCATCTGAAACTTCAGTGGAGGTTTTTCAAGTGTTCTCATGTAGGTTTCTTAAATTTATCCTTGGGAATTTTGAGATGTTTGCAGCCAAGGTGAATGGCATTTTCCACTATACTTTCTAATCGTGTGCTGTTGGCATATATTTAAAAAAACCTGGTTTTCTGTGTTTATTTAGGAATTGGTCTGCTCACTAAATAGGGTCCTCTTCCTGGGTGTAATGGGTAGGCCATCTGAGCATCTTGAGAGAATCTTCTGTCTCCTTCCAGCCTTTCTGCTGCTCATTCTCTTTTCTTGTCTTGTTGCATTGGCTGCCATCTCCAGAACAGCTTTAAGGCAGGAGATTGCAAGGCTGGGAGCAGGGATCCTTATCTTAATTCTGCCCTAAGTAGGGAGATCCCTAGTGTTTCATACTTTTCTGCTTAAAGAGTGCCCAGTGCAATCTAATCTTATTTTGATCTTTCGGAGGGACTGTTCATACATAATGAAAACTTATTCTATCATACAGTAACATCACCAGGGATCAATGCAGGGTCTGGCTTATCTATTTGACTTGTCGGTCCCAGAATTCTATTTTATTCTGACCTTCATCCCCTCTCTCTCTCAGGATTGGGTTACTGAAATTTTCCTTGTATTTTCTGTCTTGTTCCCAAGCGGTCTGTTACCAGTTATTTCTGCTGTCACTGAGTCTGCTTCCCAAAGAATACTTCCCTTTCTCGTCCTTTTTTTTGTTTTAAATCGTTTTAATTGAAATCATAATCTGTGAGCATGGAAAACCTTTCAAGCACAAGTAAAAATTCAAAAGCAGAAAATGCAAACATCATAATAAAACGTGTCTTCCTCTCGCGGGGACTGTTTATTCAGTCTGAAAGAGGCAATGTTGTGTGTCCTTCCACACACGTTTGATGCTAGTACCAGGACATGTATAAATATACATCTTTGTATATTTTTAATACAAATTGAAACACACTGTCACGTGTACATTTTCCCACTTACTATATTGTGAGAATCTTTTATTGATTTATTTATTTTGAGGGGAGGGGAAAGGCAGAGAGCAAGGGAGAGAGAATCCCAAGGAGACTCTGCACTTAGCCCACCGAGGGGCTCGATCTCATGAACCGCGAGATCATGACCTGAGCCGAAATCAAGAGTTAGACGCTTAACTGACTGAGCCACCCAGGTGCCCCAGTCTTTCTAAATCAGCACCTATGAATCTCTCATTATGCGACTGAATGCAAGTAACATAACTTATTTGTATGGTGTCTGATAAGCACAGAACACCGAAGTTTTCCCAGTATTTTGCTATGACGAAAACAGCAAACATCTGTATACCTCTGTATAAATACAAGCCTTGGCTCCCCTTTTCTGGTTTTCTGCTCCCAGTCTACTCGCTCTGATTTCTGTGAGAAGGGGAACAGGTGCACTGAATGTACACTGAGAATAAACAGGCTCTGAATGAGGGGCTGCTGATTCCCTCAAGCAAACTGAATGGAGTTTAGTCAAGGTCTTTGCATCGTTGATTGCAACTATTTTATAAAATTTGTTCTAACATTTATTATTTTTGAGAGAGAGAGAGCGCGAGAGCAGAGGAAGAAGGGCAGAGAGAAAGGGAGATACAGAATCAGAAGCAGGCTCCAGGCTCCGAGCTGTCAGCACAGAGCCTGACGCGGGGCTTGAACCCACAGACGGGGAGATCATGACCTGAGCTGAAGTCGACCGCCCAACCAACAGCCACCCAGGTGCCCCCGCTTATTGCAACTATGAAAGCGGGGCCGTGGCTCATTTCTTTACTATCACCTGGCCTTGTTTACTTCTGAGTTTACTGCATAAATGACCCCTCCCACCTCCACCCCCAGAGACGAGGTCGATGCCACCTGGCCACGTGGCCCGTATCCACCAGGGCTGTCATTGATTCTGTTAGCTTCCTCAGCGTCACGTCTGGGCCAGGTGAGTCTTACCTGGCCACGATGCACCTGCGTGTCTTGAGAGTTACACACCGCAGTGGGCCGAAGCGTAAGCCGTGAGAGGGAAAGGCATTGCCGTGTAGTGGGTCCTCAAGGACGGGGGGGGGCCTCACTGCAGAGCCTCCCGCCTGACGCAGCCGGTGGAGACGGACTCTGGCAGAGTCACAGCACCAGGCAGGAACCTGGTCCACGAGCCCCGTGTGGCTCCGGGCACAGCCGGATGCTGCCATTGCAGGACCGGGGCGGGAGCCGCGCATGGGCGGCTGCGGGCCGTGTCCAACCACAGAAGCTCAGGAGGAGCCCGGACACCGTCCGTAAGTGCCATGTGGGCCGGGGAGGTTAGCGGGACGCTTCTGAGCAGGGAGAGGGACGTTGGGGTGTTCCGGTTGACGCGCGATTGTTCTCTCTCTTTTCCTTTAGCGCCAGCTGCTAGCGTTCGCTTCCTTTCTGGTTCCGAAGGCAATGCGCGTTATTTGAGAAATCTAAGAAAATACAGAAAAATACAAAGGAAGAAGTGGTCTGACGTCCTACCGTCCAGAGAAAACACCGATAACATACCCTCTTCTGGTAGTTTTCCCTAGTCCTTTCTATGCACGTGAATCTTTACGTGCAGTAGAGTTATACATGTTGTCTTGTGACCTAGGCTTTTTATGTGCCTCATTCGAAATGTTTCTTCCATGTTATTAAATATTCTATAACATCATTTCAGTAGTTGCATATAGTCTTACGAGTATAGAATCATTTATTTAAAACCAAGTTGCTATTGATAGAAAATGAGGCTGTTTTCTCTTTTCCTTCCTTTCCCCCTCCCTCTCTGTATCCCTCCCCTCTCTTCCTTCTTTCTTCCTCTTAAAAAAATTCTACAATAAATGTCCTAGATATATATTTGTGTAAATTCATAATTTCCATATAATAAATTCCTAGAGGTGGAAATCCTGGGTCAAACGATAAGCATGTTTTAAATTTAAATTTGCCCTCCAAAAAATTAATGCAATCCTGTTTCCACCAGAAATATTAAGAATGCCTTAAGCTCTTGCCCAAGAGTTATTATTAAAAGAACATCTTTGCCTATGTGTTAGGCAAAATAATTATCATGTATCATATATATAATTTTTTTTGTAATCTCTATGCCCAGCGTGGGACTTGAACTCATGACCCCGAAGATCAAGCGTTGCTTGCTCTACCGACTGAGGTAGCCAGGTGCCTTTATGCGTATTATATTTTTAAAAGTCAAATTGTTTCTTTCCTGAATTTTAATCAGTGTTATTTTTTAAAAATGGGGGCACCTGGGTAGCTCAGTCGGTTGCGTGTCCGACTCTTGATTTTGGCTCAGGCCATGATCTCACAGTTTACGGCTTTGAGCCCCACATCACACTCCGCGCTGGCAGTGCGGCGCCTGCTTGGAATTCTCTCAGCCCCGCCCCTGCTCTCTCTCTCTCAAAAAAAAAAAATTAAAAAATTAAAATTAAACAACATAGCAGAAAACATGAAGGACAGAGTAGCCCTTTTCTGCCGAGAAATAATCACTACTAACCTCTCTTTGAGAATCCTGCCTTTGTTGTTCTGACAAACTGAAACTTTCTCTGCCAACCTCTGCTTTCCCGTGGCTTCAAGTTTGGGCTGTTCTCCATCTGGAGGGTCTTCCCTGCTTGTTTCCAGGGGTCGACGTGACCTGTCTGTTGGTAAGAGACCATCTGAAACCCCCCTGCTCCCTCCCCTCCTTGGTTCTGTTACAGACATTTTCTCGCCATTGTAGTCATGATGTCCTGCGTGCGCTATGTCCACACTTTCCTGCTTTTATTGCATCCTGCTCTCACATGCGTTACTTTCTTGGAAACCTTAGCTCGCTGGGGGCTAGGACCATCTTCCATGCGTGTGACCCTAGCGAGTGTCATCAACCCAATGTGTGGCTCGTAGCAGGGCCCTCCGAAAACACCTGCTAGATGGAACTACGTTGAAGTTGGGGAGACCGAGGGATCAGCTCTGGCTCCGGGAGTTGCTTGGCCTGACCCTTACTCTCCGTCCTTGTTCTGATTGCGGACTGCGCCGCTGTTTGTGGGCGCGTGTGTTCCAGAGAGGAGCTTGTTGTTCCTGCAGATTGCACGCTTGTGTTTGTTGACTTTTTGCAACCGCCAGTGCAGCCTGTGACATCTGGCACTCTTGGCTGCAGGCCTGGCCCTGGGGACACTGTTATGAGCAAAGAGTTACTGAGGGGCGGGCCAGCCTCGCCTGACGCTGCCCAGGGCCCCATGACAGCCCGGCCAGGTGAGCAGAGAACCTGGCCTCATCTCCGGTAACACGGCTCGGCCGTGGGTTTCTTCCTGCGCCCGGCGGCATAGGAGGCTGGTGGACCCAGCCGTGCAGAAGGCGCTGAGGTCCCTGCTGCGTCTTCTCGTTCGGGTTCCTGAGCGGCCACTGCAGCTCCAGAGGACAGAATAGCGTCAGTAGTCCTCTGGGAGATGCGCACGAGGGCCCAGGGCACCACCGCTGCCTCCCCGCCTGGACGGCTGACATGAAAAGGAGTGTATCAGGTATTGGTGAGGTGCTCTACACGCCGGAGTATAAACTGGTATAAGCATTTTGCTTTATAAATCTTTTTTTTAGTGTTTCTTTATTTTTGAGGGAGGGGAGGGCCAGAGAGAGAGGGAGACAGAATCCAAAGCAGGCTCCAGGCTCTGAGCTGTCAGCACAGAGCCCGAGGCGGGGCGCGAACCCATGAACCGTGAGATCATGACTTGAGCTTAAGTTGGACACTCAACCAACGGAGCCCCCCGGGCACCCCAGTACAAGCATTCTGGAAGACTGATTGGCTTTGCCCACTAAAGCGGGCATATGCACGCCCTGTGACCTAGCAGTTCGGCTTCGAGGTATACATATATGTGTACATATGCCTACCCAGAGCCACGTACTAGAATGTTCATAGCAACACTGCCTGTAATAGTCCATAAATGCCCGCCAACAAT
Source organism: Suricata suricatta (assembly GCF_006229205.1). Lineage (NCBI taxonomy): Eukaryota > Metazoa > Chordata > Mammalia > Carnivora > Herpestidae > Suricata > Suricata suricatta. The sequence continues at coordinate 3,277,766 of NC_043716.1, forward strand.
AGAATAGAAAAATAAATTGCAACACAGCACACTGTGGAGTGCCACAACAGTGAGTGTGGCTGACCCACAGCCACAAGCCGGTCAACTGAGCCCCACACACAGCATTGTGTTGAATAAAAGAAGCCAGACACGTACTGCGTGATTCCACTTAGTAAAGTGTCAAAAAACCCGGCAAGGCTAAGGTACGCCATTAGAAGTCAGGGTATTGGTCACATAGGTTGGAGGAGGCTAGTGACCGTGGAAGGGGGTGTCACGAGGGGTTCCGAGGAGCGGGTTGCATTCAGGTTCTAGATCTGGGTGCTGACTTCATGGGTATGCTCAGGTTTTTTTTTAAGTTTATTTATGTCAAGAGAGAATCCGAAGTAGACTCCACACTGTCAGTCCTGAGCCCCGCTCAGGGCCAGATCCCACGAACCGGGAGATCATGACCTGAACCGCAATCGGCCATGTCAGGAGCAAGTTGAAAAGTAATTGGTGGTGGTTGGCGGTGGGGCACCTGGGGGCTCAGTCAGTCAAGCGTCCAGCTTTGGCTCAGGTCATGATCTCATGGTTTGTGGGTTGGAGCCCCATGTCGGGCTCTGCGGTGACAGCTCAGAGCCTGGAGCCTGCTTCAGATTCTGTCTCCCTTTCTCTTTGCCCCTCCCCCGCTCACTCTGTCTCTCTCTCATAAATAAACATTAAAAAAATTTTATAGTAACTGGTGGGGTATACACCCCAAAAGAGTTGAGGGCAGGTATTTGCATGTCCAGGTTCAGAATCGCATTCTTCGCAGCGGCCAAAAGGTGGGGGTGGGGGTGATGGTGGGGGTGGTGAATGGGTCAGCCCAGGGCAGTGTGTATATAATGGGATATGGTGCAGCCTTAAAAAGGAAAGAAGTTCTGACACTGGCTGCAATTTGCTGGAACCTTTAAGACATTATGCCAAGAGCCAGGAGCCAGACTCAGAGGACAAATACTGTGTGACGGCACTAATAGCAGGTGCCTAGGTCGGTCAAGTTCACGGAGACGGGAAGTGGAACGGTGGATTCCAGGGCCTGGGGGAGACGGGGAGGATGGGAAGGTGGTGGTCAATGGCCATGAAGGGCTTGTGGAGACGGATGGTGGTGACGACTGCACAGCACGTGAAGGCACCTAATGCCACCGAGCTGTTGTGCACTGGGAGCTGGCAAGGTGGTAGGTTTTTTGGGACGCACATCTTGCTGTAATAAAAAATAGATGCAGGTAACAATGGACGCACGAGGCCGGCTCTTCTGAGGGAGGGGGGTGACCCCGGGCAGGGGTGCTGCGGCGGAGCCCAGAGCGCAGAGGGGGCTCTGCAGGGAGGTTCTGAAGCGTGCAGAGGGCCTGCTGACCTTGGAGGCGGCACTAAGGTCAGAACCAGCGGAGGCCCCGGGCTGACCTGTGGAAACCGGCCCAGCGGAGGGCGTGTGTGCTGGCCGAAAAGAAGCTTCTCTCGCCCCACGGCACCCGGCCTGGCCGCTGTCTGAACCTGGCACATCAGGTCCTGGGGACGGGAGACTTCAGACGGGCCATTTGGCCTGAGGATGGGCAGGATTTCCTCTGCGGGCTTCATTCTCAGTAGTTGGACCTCGGCCTGCCTGACAGCCAGGGCCTGCTGCCTGCGGGACAGGCAGGGTCAGAGGCAGATCCCTGCACCCCCTCCCCCCATCCCCAGCCCGTGGCAGCAAGGGCCTCCAAGGGGGCAGGGGGGGCCCTGTGGGAATAGCAGTCCTGCTGACCTGTCCTCGGGCTCCCAGGGGCAGAACTCTTGCTTCCCGAATGTGTCAGGAGAGTGCCAGAACCCTGGGCAGCTGTGTGGTTTTGAATGTCCACTTTGGGACGGGAAGGCATGCTGTTAACACTCTGACCAGCAGGGACGCGGTTCCCAGAAAAGCCGCCTCCCGACACCTGGACTTCAGGGCCAGCCCCGGCCGGTCAGCTCGGGCCACTCCGCCTGCCCAGTCCTGGGAAACGGGCTCTTCCAGCCCCACTGCCCCAGCCCAGGCCAGTCCTCCCGGGGCAGCCAGCTGCCCACCGGGGCCTTTCCAGGAGGCATCTGGACCCTGGGGTGTTGGCATGCTGGCCTGGGAAGCCAGAGGGACATTTTTCGGGGCTGAGAAGAGAATGCTCCCAGTTGGCAGGTGAGATGTGGGAGGCATTACTCCAGAATAATTTTTCCTGCCGAGACAGTTTTGTTATGAATCTGTGGAGACGTGGGAGTTCCTCGGTGCTCTTGACATTAACCCTGGCGTCTGCGTGGAGAGGGGGTGGGGTGGGGGTGAGGGCTCCACGCTACGGAGAAAAGGAATTTGCCCCTAGAAGGTTTTCTTGCATTTCCTGGGATCTGTGCACACTCTCTGTGTCTCCATGCTTTTTTTTAAATGTTTATTTATCTTGAGAGGAGAGAGAGAGAGAGAGAGAGAGAGAGAGAGAGAGAGAGAGAGAGAGAGAGAGAGAGTGAGAGTGGGGGAAGGGAAGAGAGAGAAGGGGAGAGAGAGAATTCCAAGCAGGCTCTGAGCTGTCAGCACAGAGCCCGATGCAGGGCTCGAACCCACGAACCATGAGATCATGACCTGAGCCGAGGTCAGATGTTTAACCGATCGAGCCCCCCAGACGGCCCTGAGACAAGATTTTTCCACCATCATGACCACCATCATCGTAGTGCTGAGCCTTTATCGCGTGCCCCTTGAGACCCCTGCCCTGGGCTCGACGTGGGGGTTTTCTCCCTTGTCACCGATGCCCAGTACCTGTCTCACTTAGAACTGAGGAAACTGAGGCTCAGAGGAGAATAATGCGCTCATGGTCATTCATCTTGATCACCGAAGAGGTGGGGTTTGGGCCGAGGCCCGTGTGACTGGGGCCCCACACTTCCTTATGCCCGGGAGGCCAGGCAGAACTGTAGTGCGCTTGTGATGGTCCCCAAGTTCCTCAGCGGGGACAGAAGCTCTGTACGTGCCAGAATTTGCTTAGTTATCCGTACCATGTGTTAAAGGGTGTCAAGAAATCTTATACACACTACTGTCTGTATTACTTTTGGTTTCCAAATGCATTTTAATTGTGTTTTAATTAAAGACCAAAGTGGAGGGGCACCTGGGGGGCGCAGTTGGTTGAGGGTCCGACTTTGGCTCAGGTCGTGATCTCATGGTTCATGGGTCCGAACCCCACGTCAGGCTCTGTGCTGACAGCTCGGACCGTGGAGCCCTCTTCGGATTCTGTGTCTCCCTCTCTCTCTGCCCTCTTCTGCTTGCGCTCTGTCTCCCTCTCTCAAAAATAAACATTAAAAAAAATTTTAAGTGTGATTTATGCTTTTACGAAAAACAAATTGGAAGGACACATGGATATTATTTTTCTAGTTATGACTGTTTGCAGATTATAGATTTTAAGGGAAAGAGGAAGATGGGGGTGGGGAGCAGATGTCACGTATGGACATGAGACCTGAGATCATGTCTATGGCTTGTCCAGTAGGGACAGGGACATAGAGGCCTGGGGTATGACTTGTCCCAACCTCTGCACAGGCTGGGATCACTTTGGTGATTGGTTTAATGAATGTTTTGCCTGTGCTGGGGGTGGTTGGCAAACTATGGTCCGTGGGCAAGATCCAGCCAGCCACCTCTTTTGTAAATAAAGTTTTATTGGAACACAGCCACACCCACTCGTTTACAGAAGTGTCCATGGCTGCTTTCACACAGCGACATTGGAGTTGAGTCGTCATGACGGAAACTGTGTGGCCTGCAAAGTCAAAAATATCTACCGTCTGGTCCTTTTTGGTAAGAAAGTTTGTCAGACCTTGGTCTCATGTTCACGTGTTGGATAGCGCCTAAATTTTCTTTACACTGTATGTCACTTTACACTGTATGAGTGCTTGAAACTCACTCATTCACTGGTGTCACATATTTATCAAACATGGTTTGATCACGGCGGTATGAACCCTTAGCTCAGGATAGCCCCTGAGAAAAATGTGATCAAGGACCACGAGGCTCCATAAGGAAATGTCCAGTGAACTTGCATGGGTCAGGGCTCTTAGCTGCAAATAACAGAATCTACCTCAAGCAGAAGGGGATTTGTTAAAGAGATTGGTAGCTCTTGGAGTTGCTGGGAGGGCTGAAGGAAAGGCTCTGTGCGGACTCGCAGGAGCAGAGTCCCTACCCCTCCCGCCCCCACTCCGAGCCCCGAGGTCACTGTCACTGGAGCCCTTCTGTCAGCCTGAGAAACACTCCTTCCTGGAAGAGCCTCGAGGCACGGGATGCCCTCGCCCTGATCTCTCCCTGCTGATTTACACTAAAGTCGAATTTTCAGAACCAAACGGTACACAGAGCCTAGCTGCAAGGGAGTCTGGGAAGGGTTTCCTGCTCTCCCGCCGCTGGACGCTGATCAGACAGTCCACAGCCGCATGGCACCACCTCGGGAGTTTTGTCCTGAAAGGTGGATACAGTACAACCTTCGTTTGCGAGCATAATTTGTTCTGGAAACATGCTTGTCATCCAAAGCACTTGTATATCAAAGCGAATTTCCCCATAAGGAATAATGAAAACTCAGATGATTCGTTCCACACCCCAAAAATATTCATATAAAAATTATTACGATACTGTCACATAATACAAAATAATAAAGGAAATATAAAATATAAAGAAAAATTAACGTGCACTTACCTTTGAAAACCTCCGTGGCTGGTGTGAGGGAGATGAGAGAGGAGGTGATTGTGTAGGACAACTTTCACTCTCACTAACGGATGTGGACTGCAGGACGCTATTAATAAACTCTTGTGATGGACTGTAGTTCATGGAACTGGCGGTAAGGCAGCAGAGGGTCTCTATCTGCAGGCAGCCTGACCAAGACGGGGCACAGCATTCCCAAGCTCACTCTTGTTTGGAAAAGCAAAGGAGTGTCCATGGGTGCTTTGAAGTGACAGGAAACATACTAGAGCCAGATGTGGGCACCTTCCAGTGTTCTGAGAAATCACTGATTTCTGTCAAACACTGTGGCCTGAGACTGAGCGTCTGAGCATTGGAGCCGATCACCCACAATCCCACAAAGAGAGAGAAAGAGAGAGAGAGAGGAGAGAGAGAAGAGCCATTGGCTCAGTGGTGATCATGACATTCAGCGTCACGTACTACTCGTAAAGTAAGACATTGCTCATTTATCAGTTAAAATTGATTAGAGATGTTCACTCATCTTCCGGAACACTCGCAGAACAAGTGACTCACAGTCCAAGGTTTTACTATATTTTACTTCTTATATTGAAATTAGAGAACTTAAGACACTATTCAGTAAACACGGCAAATGAGACTGGCCCAGAGTTTCCGAGAGATGGCCTAGTGAGCTGTGGAAGTGATCCTCAGACCCATCTCCAAATTCCGCGTCTCCGTCTTTCAGGGTTCAAGGGCTACCTCCTCCAGGAAGCTGTTCTGAGGTGTGGTGTCTGCATCCTGGACCACTTTCTCTCTCACTTTCCAGGAACTTACGATATTTTCCTTCATATGATGGTTACGGGCTTTCACGTTTTCTCTTCCATGTCTTCGCGACTTTCTTTGAATAGGAGAACACTGTTGATATAGTACCGTGTTCTCCCATTTAATTCCACTAAATTCCTTCTTCCCAGGGACAAATCCTACAACTTAACTTTCTATATTTTTTCAATATTTACTGCATATGTGTCTCTATGCACCACACAGAGTGTTGCTTTTTGAGCTAATTTGTTTAGAGTTTATCTGAATTCTTTTTGTACTATGTGTATCATTTTGTAATTTGCTGTGTTTTGAAATTTTTTTAATGTTTATTAGAGAGAGAGAGAGAGAGAGAGAGAATGCAAGCAGGAGGGGCAGAGAGAGGGAGACCCAGAATCTGAAGCAAGCACCAGGTTCTGTGCTGATAGCTCAGAGCCTGACATGAGGCTCAAACCCACGAACCGTGAGATCATGACCTGACCTGAAGTTGGATGCTCAGACGCTCAACCGAGGGAGCCACCCAGGCGCCCCTGTAATTTGTTGTGTTTTTGAGATGTGTACTTCATTCATTTTAAGGCTTTTACCATATGACATCTCATAAACAAGCTACAATTCATTTTTCCATTTCCTACTGATGGCTAGTCACCCTTTCCCCCAGTTTTTTCTTATTATGGACATTGCTGCAGTAAACAGATCTGTTTGTCATTCCTGGGGTCACGTGTGCGATTTCTCTAATACAGACATCAAGAACTGTAATTGTTTGGCCATTTCAGCACTGCCAGACGCAGTCAGATTGCTGCCCAAGGTGACTGTGCCAACCCCTACCAGTTCTGCATGGAAGTTGTCATTTCCCTCCACCTTAGCTAAGACCTGACATTATCACACTCATATTTTTTGCCAGTCTGATGGGTGTATTGTTTAAGCCTGCACTTGCATATGCATTGTTTAATTTGCATATTCATGGTTTAGTTGCATATGCATTGTTTTGATTTGCATGCGCTTGTTGCTTATTGACTGTCCACATTCCCTTTTCTGTAATGTGCATATTCATAGCTATTCTGCGTGTGTGTGTGTGTGTGTGTGTGTGTGTGTGTGTGTCTTATTTATTTGTTGGAGTTCTTTATATATTCTGGATACCAGTCCTTTGTTATGTGTGATGCCGTTCTTTTTACCCAGTTTGTTGTTGTTCTTTTTCAGTTCTGGTTTTCTGGGTTTTTTTTTTTTTTTTTTTTTTGATCCCCTGACCTGTTTTTGCCTCATGAAATATTTGAGTGAGGGTAGAATAATGTTTCCCCTCTGGGCCCCCAGCTCCCCCACCCCGACTCAGAACCTCAGTGTCTGTATCAGCGTGAAAGCCCCAAGTCCCTTTAGCTGCTGCCCATTGAGATGGAGAGGGCAGAATTCCTCTTTCGTGTTCCCACCTCCCGCATCTGTTTCTCCCCACGTGTATGAGTTCTCTGCAGTGACTAACAAAACACCACCAATCAGATGGCTCAAAACAACAGAAATGCATTTTGTCACAGTTCAGGAGCCAGGAGCCTGACACCAAGGCCTTGCAGCATTGTCCTGCCCAGGGGCTCCAGGGACAGTCTGTCCATGCCTCACTCCTAAATGATGGTGGCAACGTGTAACATTCCTTGACTTGTACACAACACGCAGCATCGTGGCTCCGCCTCTGTCTTGACGTGGCCTCCCCTTCTGTGACTCTGTCTTCCATCTTTCCCTTCCTTAGGAGGACAACCATTGGTGGGTCTAGCGCCCACCCTAAATCGAGGAAAAACCTCACATCAGGATCCTTAACTTAATCACATCTGCAAAGACGTTGTTTCTAAATAAGGTCACATTCACAGGCACCAGGGATTGGGACATGGACATAACTTTAGGGGGCTATTCAGTCCACTACATTCGGCAAACTCCACCAACCCCAGAGAATAGCTGTGCTAAAAGCAGAGTGTGTGTGTGGGGGGGGAGGCGGGGGGAGGTACCATGTAGAAAAGGAAAAGTACATTTTGAGGGAGGGAGTATATTCTATGTGTTATTCCTCCAGAGAGGTGGGGTCCTGTGTGTTGGGCATTGTAATTTATCACGTTGTTTTATTTATTCAGAGTCAGTCCCAGAAAACAGGAAATGGATGCAAAGGAAGGTGCCCCCTTGGGTAAGCAGGTATAAGCCAGGTAGAACCTTGAAAGTGGCCATCAACCTGTCCCTCTGCTGTTCTGCTGAGCTGACAACTGTCCCCCGCAGAAGCGGTCAGGGCAGGACACAGGGTGGGCTCCTCTGACTCTTAACAGGTACCACTCTTGTGTGGGTCTTGCCCATTTGAAGATAAGTAAAGGGAAAACGGGCAGGGGGGAAGAGAAGAAGTAGTGCAGAGTCAAGGAAGAAGAGTAGGACCATCACGCCTCGTTATTTGTGGTTTCCGTATGTGCAGGTCTGCCTACTCACGAAACTACCTGTGGCCCCAAGAACAATACTTTCGTGGGCTTTTCCAGGCCCCCATGGCACGAGCCGAGCAGTGAGGAATGTGAGTCCCGTTCCGTACACGTCCCTGCTGAGGTCACACAAGGTGACTCTCTGTGTCCTATTGTAGCTCTCATCCTGGAAACAAGTGTCCTTTTGGCGATCTTCTTGGTGCCACGTTGTTTGAATTTTTGTGCTTTTTGGTGGTGATTTTGCTGTTTATGGTGGCCCCGCGAGGGGAGGGCTGTGATGCTCCCAGGTGCTTCTGACCGCAAAGAGGCTGCGGTGTGTTTTATGGAGAAAATGTGTGTTTGGATGAGCACCAGTCCTGTGATGATGGCCGTGGATTCAACGCTAACGAATAAACAGTATATCCTAAATAAGGTGTCTGGAAACAGAAACATACACGAAAACCAGGCTCATATCAAAGGGTTTCTGAAAAGGTGTGAGTACAGGCTCACAGGAACTTCCGGTTTCCCTTGGAGCAGTGGTTCCATATCTGCCCACGGAGTCCAGCAGCTTCATAGACTATACCAACATGGACCTAGCACTGTAGGTGAACTGCACTGGAACTAAAATAAAATTTGAAAAAAATATGACCACCATGAATAATGAGAGTCCACTGCATCTGAAAGCCCCCCCTCTGAAAATGACTAGACCACAAAATCCAGGCGTGAATGTCCGGACATTGGCACCCTCAAATTGCGAGCCGATGCATGCTCTGTGTAACCGAAGCCAACATTCCTCAGTAGAGGATAGACTCACATTAAAAGGCAGGATAAAATGGCATATAGAGAAAGGTTATAAGAAACCTAAAAAGTTAATCACAGGATCGAAATCCATGTAGCACGCAGTGAGGAACAAAAAAACGTCTCCAACAATAGAAATTAGAGTCAGCTCTAATATAGCCATAAAGTGAAATATGTATGATTCAGCTGTTGAGATATTATGTATTATTCATTGACTTGCAAAGGGTTAGGAAGACAAAAGCAGGATTTAAAATAGTGTGAGAGTGCCTGGGTGGCTCTATTAAGGATCTGACTCTTGACTTCAGCTCAGGTCGTGATCTCATGGTTCATGAGTTCAAGTCCAGTGTCGGGCTCTGTGCTGACAGTGCGGAGCCTGCTTGGGATTCTGTCTCTCTCTCTCTCTCTCTCTCTTCCTCTGCTCCTCTCCCTGCTCTCTCGCTCTCTCTAAAATAAAAAATAAAAATAAAATTGTATGAGCACACAATAAATTTTTTTCCCCTTCTAAGAAACTGCTTACTTAGAGGAAAGTCTGGATAATGGATAACTATGTTATTTAGGGTAGGATAAAAGTTACTTTTCGTGTATACCTTGCATATTTCTGCACTGTTTGAGGTTTTTTTTTGTTTGTTTGTTTGTTTGTTTGTTTTGCAAAACAACATATGGGTGTATTACTTGAGTTAAAAATAATTAAAATGTGGAGCCTGGGTGGCTTAGCCAGTAGAGCGTCCGACTCTGGCTCAGGTCATCATCTCACATTTCTTGGGTTCAAGCCCCACATCAGGCTCTGTGCTGACAGCTCGGAGCCTGGAGCCTGCTTCGGATTCTGTCTCCCCCTCTCTCTGTGCACCTCCCCTGCTCATGTGCTGTCTCTCTCTCAAAAATAAATAAACATTAAAAAATGTTTTAATAAAAAAGTTAAGAACAGTTAAAGCGAGAATAAGGAGAGGCTGGCATTTCCAGGGTAAGCGGCCGGGAACACGGCCCCTCCCCCCACCCACCAAGTCATCTCTTAAAGGTCCCGCCTGGGTGGCAGTTCCTTCTCATGTCTGCGTCCGGCTCCCTCTTGAGTCTATGAACCGCTGAGGGCTGTCTTAGTATTTCTTCTTCTTCTTTTTTTAAATGTTTATTTATTTTGAGAGAGAGAGAGTGTGTGTATGTGTGGAAGAGAGG
>NC_043716.1:3287687-3379307 GCF_006229205.1 Suricata suricatta
GAGCGAGGTCTGCACACTGACTCATCTCTCCCCCCAGGGCAGTGACACACGGCTCTGACGTTTCCCACGGCCGCAGCCTCCAGAACGGCAGGCCACGCTGAGGCCCTGGGTGGGACCGGCTACGTGTCCCTGGCCTGGGAGGAAGGGACCCCCGTCATGCCTCCCTCGGTGAGCAGGCCGAGACTCTTCCTCTCCTGCAAAACAGGCTCTAGCTGACGGGGCGGAGGCCCCGGGGACGGGCTGGCCGGCCCTTTCGTCCACCTCTCTCCTTTGGTTTCTCCTGGGAGGCAGGTTGGGGGAGCTTCTTGGAGGGCGAGCCTTCTCCGCAAAGCCTCCTGCGGGTCCCGTCATCTTCCTTGGTGAGCCTAGCACGTGGCCTCTTGGTGCTGGCGAGGACTCTGTTGTTCTTGGAGGGGAAGCTGGGGGCCTTTCAAACCCTTGTCCACACAGGCAAGTGTCTGCAGACCTCGGAGTGACGGAGCAGGTGCTCCAGGGCGGAGGGGCCGGGAAGCAGCCCCGGGCGGCCCCCCCACCCGCCTCCGGACTCGCTCTGTGGCCTCCCGACAAGTCCTTCCCTTCACTGGGCCCGAGTGTCCCGTCTCTTGCTCCCGGAGGTGGAGCTGGAAGATTTCTGGACCTTCTGCTAGTGGACCACTGAAGGGGCCGCTGGGAGGGAAGAGACTTCCTCCCTGACCCTCCCTCCTCTCTCCCCTATTCTATTTCCAAAGCGGAGACCCCAGCCCCTCTGTGGAGTGAGGAGGACCAGCCTGCCTCCAGCAGATGCTCCCACCCACCAGCTTCTCATTGTGACTGTAGAAGGTCCCAGAAGGTCAGCCTCCAGAGGCCTCTCTGTACAGAGTCCTGTTTGTCTTCTTGAGGACTGGCCTTCCCCAGACCTGCAGGGAAAATACCCCTGGTCCTCCCCCCACAAAGGTGCTAAGAGCGCATTATTTGGAAGGTGGGGAGAATATTCTTATGCATTCAAGTACAGAGTCTGTGATGTAAATATTTTTTGCATCCAGGACATCCTGTTTATTTGATCATTGATTGAGGCGATCTTGTCTGCCTTCAGGAAGGATTTGTGGCCTAGGGTGGCTTTTGATATGAAAATGTGTATTGTGACTCCCAGAAAGGGGCGTGGGGGAGGGGCGCCAGGCTAGGCTGACAGGGGGGCCTCTGAGCAGTCCGCCCCCCCCCCAGAGCCACACCAGGGAAGCTGGGAGCCCTAAAAGGGTGCTTTTAGGAAAGTCTGGATCAGACATGATGTTATAGGAAAAAATGCAGTGTCTGAGGGAACAGCGCATGAACAGAGAAAGCTGAGACAGGGCAGGGAGGCAGAGAGGAAGAACACAGCTTGGATTGTCCCGGGGAGCGGGGGAGGGGCCGGGCTGCTGGCGGCAGGGAGTGGGACCAGGGTGTTATGCTCCCCAGCGAAGGTCCCGTGTGAGGGGCCAACACTTGGCTGCTGATGGCAGGAGTCAGGCTCGTGCATCTCTTTTTTTTTTTCTTTTAATTTTTTTCTAATGTTTGTTTATTTTTGAGGGAGGGGAGGGTCAGAGAGAGAGGGAGACACAGAATCTGAAGATAGGCCCCAGGCTCTGAGCTGTCAACACAGAGCCCAACGTGGGGCTCAAACTCATGAACCGTGAGATCATGACCTGAGTGGAGGTTGGACGCTCAACCTACGGAGCCGCCCAGGAGCCCCCCACGCTTGTGCATTTCTGAAACATGAGGACAGACAGACCACCAGCCCCCAGTCCGGGCCCAGCAGAGTGAGCCATTGCCTGGAGAAGCCTTGTCTGCATGGGGCTCGTGCCCCCTTCTTGACGCCCAAACTTTTGGGGTGGGGGCAAGGTCCAGAGCAGGGACAACGGGGCCCTCCTGCCTGAGACCCCAAGGGGAAGGAGCGAGAGCATGTCCCCTCCACATCGCAAGGAAGGAAGGACAGGTGCGCCTCTCAGGCTGCAGGCGTTCCCACTGGTGGTTGAGAGAGTGGGGGGCCTGAGCCTCTGTTTCGTCACCTGTAAACCAGGACTAATGTCAGTGCCTGGCTCAGATGGACATGAGGATTCAGTGAAATCATTTTTTTAAATTTCTTTTTTTATTTTGAGAGAGACAGAGCAGGGGAGGGGCAGAGAGAGAGAGAGAGGGAGAGAGAGAATCCCAAGCAGGCTCTGTGCTGTCAGCACCGAGCCAGAGGCGGGGCTCAAACCCACGGACTGTGCTGTAATCTGAGCCGAAATCAAGAGTCAGATGCTCAACCGACGGAGCCATGCGGGCGCCCCAACTCACACTGTTTGGTTTGTTTCTTTTTTTTTTTTTTTTGCCTTTTTTTAAAAGCAGCCTTATTGAGTCAGAATTCCCGTAGCATATATTGCACCCATTTTAAAGTTTACAGTTCTGTGGGTTTTAGTATATACAGTTGTGTAACTGTTACTGCACTCCGTATTCATCACCCCCAAAAGAAACGCTGGGCTCATCAGCTGTCCCTGGCCACTTTCTCCCGTCTGCCCTTCCTCCTGGCCCGTCCTAGGCAGCCGCTGACCTACTCAGTCTCTGTAAATGTGCTTATTCTGGGCGCTTCGTCTAAATGTAATATGTGGGGTAGTCAGTCTGTGACTGGCTTCTTCCACGTAGCCTACTGATTTCCAGATAACATGCATTACAGAGCGTCTTTCCTTTCAATGGCTGGGTAATATTCCAATGTCTAGATATACTGTGGTTTTACATGTTTGTTTATTTGCAGGTTTTTAAGTTATTTATTTATTTTTTAATCTTTATTAATTTTTGAGACAGAGAGAGACAGAGCACAAGCAGGGGAGGGGCTGAGGGAGGGGGAGACACAGAATCCGAAGCAGGGTCCAGGCTCCAGGCTCCGAGCTGTCAGCACAGAGCCCGGTGCAGGGCTCCAGTTCATGAACCACAAGGTCATGACCCGAGCTGGAGTTAGATGCTTAACTGACTGAGCCACCCAGATGACCCTAGTTTATTTCTTTATATTGAAAGCGAGAGAGTGCACACATAAGCTGGGGGAGGGGCAGAGAGAGAGAGAGGGAGGGAGAGAGAATTGAAAGCATGTTCTGCAGTGTCAGCTTAGAGCCCGATGAGGGGCTTGAACCTATGAACCCTTAAGATCACGACCTGAGCTGAAATCAGGAGTTGGATGCTTAGCGGACGGAGCCACCCTGGACCTACCTACCTGGCCCTACCATACTTTATTTATCCATTCATCCATTGACGGACCTTTGGGTTGGTTCCACTTTGTCGACTCTGTGAATGGGGCTGCTAGGAACATGGGGGGGTTTTGGGCAGGCACGTGTTCTCATTTCTCTTGGGTAGACACCCGAGAGGGGAGTCGCTGGGTCACGTGATAACTCTGGGTTCAGCTTTTTGAGGAGTTTTTCCCCGAGTGGCCGCACCGTGTTACATTCCCACCGGGCACGTGAGAGGGTTCCGTCTCCTCCATCCCCCGGCCCCTCTCTCCTCACTGTGGTTTTGAGTGGCATCCCTGATGTACTCATTGGCCATTTGTACATCTTCTCTGGAGAAACCTTCCTTCAGGCCCTTTGTCCATTTTTGATGAGTAAGCTAGCCCTTGGAGGAGTCTCTTGCTCAGAGGATGTGCCCCTGTAGGGTGGTGGCAGGGGGAGTTCCCAGGACTGGGCGTGCCAGACTACTGGGCCACCTGTGCCAGGGAGGGGGTGCGGAGGGCGCTGCCTGAACGGCCAGTGGTCAGCTGTACGTTTTCCTCAAATATTCCTCCGCTCAGGGAGAGCTGGGACGTACCTGCCCCCACACACACGCCTGGCACTTTCCAGTTTGGGTTCCCCGCGTCCCAGTGCCCGGCCGCACCTGGCGATGACTTGAGTGCCGCTCGGGGTTTGGGTTCTGTTCACCCGCAAGTCCCCGGGGAGCGGCCGGCGGTGCCGTGGGGGCCCCATGGAGACACCCCAAGCCCTGCCCCTCCCCATCCCCCCCGCCATCTTGTCACAGCGCCCTGGTCTCGGGCCGTTCGCTTGCTGCTCAGGTGGCCGTTTGGCTCTATAAAAGCCTTTTTTTTCAGTGCCATCTTGCTTGCTTTAAAACATATCCTGGTTTTTCCAAGAGTTAATTGTCATTGGCAAGGATTGAACTCAGGTTTGGTTTGACCTCAGCCTTTTGAGTAAGTCTCTGGCCCTCCCTGGGGACCTTGTCTGGAGCCTCAGGAAGGGGCACGCACAGGGACCTTGCAGATTAGGGTGCCAGGCCATCCCATGTGGGACCGTGTGGGACCGGGAGGGAGGAAGGAGGCCGGCCCTGGGACACTGCAGGGCCCAGGCAGGGACCCGCAGGGGTCCAGAGGGACACACCGGGCAGGTAGCTGGATGTCTAGCTGGATGCCGTAATTAGAATTCCCGTAGGGGCTGAGCGCCCACAGGGTGAACTGTGTCTCCACGGCCAGCTTGTTAACGGCCCCCGGGTGACAAAAGTCCTGTCTCCTCCTGAAGGACACCTCTCTCCTTTTCCTAGAGGCCATTTCGATTCAGCTCCGAGCTCGCCGTGGCTTTCTGTTTCCCCTTGAACTAGCACCTCTGGGCTTTAAAAAAATTTTTTTTTTTAAATTTTTGTGTGAAAGAGAGAGGCAGAGCAAGCTGTCAGCACAGAGCCCGACACGGGGCTTGAACTCAGGACCTGCGAGATCATGGTGTGAGCCAAAGTTGGATGCTCCACCGACGGAGCCCCCCAGGCGCCCGGGCCTCTGGGCGTTTCTGTGCTTGCCTACAGCTGTTACTGTTCTGTGCTGGCTGACGGACGTGAGCTCTGCTGCTCCCCTGACCCCCTCCTGTGCCCACGGGCCTTTCACAGCCCCTACAGGAATAGATACAGCATCTGCTCAGCTGCCCCGGGCCCAGCCCAGAGGCTGGGACGCCACGGAGCAGTGGCCTGGCTTCTCCACACCCCCAGTCAGTTAAGTGTCTGACTTCAGCTCCTGCGGTGATCTCGAAGTTCATGGGTTCGAGCCCCACATCAGGCTCTGTGCTGACAGCTCAGGGCCTGGAGCCTGCTTCAGATTCTGTGTCTTCCTCTCTCTCTGCCCCTCCCCTGCTCACACTCTATCTTTCCGTCTCCAAAAAGAAAACAAAAAAGCCATAAAAAAATCTTTAAAAAAGAAAAAATTTTTAATGTTTATTTTTTTGAGAGAGAGAGAGAATTGAAGCAGGTTCCAGGCCCTGAACTGTCAGCACAGTGGGTGCTAGACCGCTGTCTCCCGGATGCCCCCTCTGTAGCCTCGCCCAGGCTACGATACAAACAGGTCTTATTGTAGACTTTCCACTTGATTCCATTTTCCTCTCTATTCTCCTGTGCCGCTTCACTCTGTTTTGATTCTTGAGGCTCAGGCTCCACTTTTAAGACCCTGGGAGGCTTTGCGAATGGCAGGACGCCACGCAAAAGGCAAAGGATTGTTCATGACGTTGTGTATTCTCATGTTTGGGTGTTGAATACACTTGGGAGCCCCGTGTTCCCTGGTGAGAGTAAACCATCCGTGTTAGTTCAGAGCTTTCCTTCAGCGATTCCTCCGACCCAGCGAACGCTCAGGGCTACCAGAGCCTGAGGCTTGTCCCTGCCACTAGACTTCACCACCGTCCTGATGCCCAGGAAAGGCGGGTGTGCAGTAGCCGGGCCCTTAGCTTCTCTGCATCTCATAATCACATCGGTTTCTCTTAAAAATCCGCAGCTCCACTCTGCTGACTCATGTTCTCTGACTCCGAGACGCTTTTCTTCCATAATTGGGCGTGCCGGGCACAATCCTTGCTTTTTCCTTGAACTCAGGGGTGGAAATGTGGTGGAGGACGCAGAGCCTCGGCGGGTGAGGGGCGCCCCTTCCTCGCCCCACCCCCGCAGGGGCTGTTGCCATGACAGTGGTCGGACAGACACGTCCTCCCGTGCCCTCCTCCCTCCAGCTTCTCTCCTGATCCCACTTCCTGAACTCGGAGGCAGCCTGTGGGTGGGAGGCCTGCTGGGTGGTCTGCCCAGACTTCCGAGGGATCCAAGGCCACACCTCGTGCAGGGCCTGATACCGGCCTGGGCCACACTCAGACTGTGCTCAGCTCTGCTTGCCTTTCCGATGACCAGGCCGCCCACGGTAGTGACAAGGCGGGCGAGCCTGATGACCAGGCCGGAGCCCGATGATGCCATGGAAATCCTGCGGAGGCCTTGGCTTCACAGGTCAGTGTTCAGTGACTGAGCACCTGCCTGCTCTGTGGCCTGAGCAGCAGGCAGGGGGCTGCGGGGGTGCAGAGGCTGGTCCCTACCCTCTTTCCTAGGGCAGTAGGGCCAGGTGGTGGGGGCTCGCAGACCCAAGACCTGGCTGCATGGGCTTGAACCCTGACTCTGGCCCTTCTGTGTCAGGGGACAGACGATGTAACTTTTCTCTGCCTCACTTTCCTCATCTGTAGAATGGGCATGGTGCTTCACAGGGGGATGATGGGAGGGTTACATGGGTTAGGATGCCTGACGGTGCCTGGTACATGCTATGTGTTTGCGGCTCTGTGTGTGTGCATGCATATGCATGCATGTGTGCATGTGTGTGTGTGAGCCCACGTGCACGTGTGTGCATGCAGTCGTGTATGCACATGTATGTGTGTGCGAGTTCATGTGCATGTGTGTGTGTTTGAGTTCATGTGTGAGTGGTTTGTGCACGCGTGTGCATGCACGTGTATGTGCCTGAATGCATGTGCACAGTTGTTTGTGCACATTCATTTGTGTGCATATGCGTGTGCGTGCAGTTGTGTGTGTATGCATGCAGGGACGTGTCTGCATGTATGTTCACACATGCATGTGTGTGCATGCGTTCAGTTGTGTGTGCATGTGCATGCAGGTGTGTGCATGTGTGTGCGTGTGCATCTCTCCCCAATGTGCCCCAGCTCCATGAGCACCTTCTGTCCTGGTGTTTGGCGTCACACCTTCCATGGAGCTGATGCTCAATAACTGCCGGGAATCGTCACTGCCCCTTATTGTGCTGTCCCTATTGCGTTGTCTGGTGCAGCCTCCGGGAAGTCTTCGAACTGGGTGTCACGTGTTTTGTCGTGAGAAACCCAGGAGCTCGGGAAGTCCAAGCCGCTAGCCAGACATCGCCGAGGGGACAAGTGTCAAGGCCGGGAGTCATCCCCAGTCGGCCTGGCTCTGGAGCTCAGCCAGTACAAATGGATGGATGACAAATGGGGTGGACGCGAAGGACACATGTTTGAAAGGCTTGGAGAACAGGAGAACGTTTAAGAAATTTCCTAGGATCTAGGGAAGCCGGCGTCGTAAAGGTGAAGGCTAATGGGCGGTCAGGAGGCGAGACGGCGGGCTTCCCGCCTCCAGGTTTGTGAGGGAACTGAAAAGCGAGGGGCATGGAAAGTGCTGGGCTCATGAGGGCCGTAGACTCTCAGCTTGGGCCCCACCCCCAGTGGTGCCCATCCCGCCGCCACGCTGGTTAGCCCAGCTGTGGGGGATGGGCAGCCGGGAGGGGCGGGCATGGCCTCAGGCTAGGACCTTGCGAGGAGGCCCGTGGTCTGTGCGGGGGACCAGACGGGAGCCACAGGAGGCGAGCGCACTGGGGAGTCATGGCCTCCAGGGCATCGTGCTGTTGGGGGGCCACAGACCTGCCCTGTAGGAGGCTTGTGTTTAGGCGACCAGAATGGGTGTTTGCTGAAGCACTGATGAGCCCTCTCCCCACTGGGGCAGGGCTGTGAGGCAGGCCGCAAGCGTCCTGTCCTGTCCTGTGTTCCCCCTGAGAAGGGCCTGGCGCGCGGCTGAGCAGCAGTGGTTTCTTGGGCCCCAGTTTGTGGCCCCGGGGAGCGTGGTCCGGGCTGCAGGCCCAGATGCTCAGAGCGGAAGAGGCAGACTCAGAAGGGCTCCCTGGCCAAGCTCAGCCTTCCCTGGGCACTCCTGACCTTGTAGACCACTGTGGGCTCAGCGGGGTGGGGAGGCAAGGACCGGGTGCCCCAGACTTCCTGCCCTGGGATCGTGCCAGCCTCGATGACCTTGTTAACAAGTAAGGCGTGAGTAGCTTGGGGCAGAGTTGATCCTGGGATGCAGAAGAGAAAGCTCAGCTTCATCTAAGGGTGCCCCAGGCCATCTTGGCCCCTGTGGTCCCGGAGTGGGACCTTCTGATCCGACCAGCCCACTCCAGACCCACCCCCGGCGAAGGGGGGTGAGGGTATTGAAGGATGGCCATGAACTTGATGCTCCTGGACATCAGCCCAAGACCCAGGGAGCCTGCTGGAGGGAGGGAGGTGGGGGTGGCTCCCCAGCCTGGCACCTCATCTTTATTAATCCCTAGAGCAAAGAGAAAGTGTCCCTCGTCCCCTCCTGTGCCTCACCCTTGCCCCAGGCCCCTGTTCTGGGGCTGCTTTTCTCCATCTGAACCTAAGACTGTACCTGCATGTTTTCCTTGCATTCACATCTTCAGAAAAGCAAGAACCCAGGGTCCTCGGCATGCCTGATCCCTTCAGTATACCACCAGGGGGTCTTACCCAAAATGAGGAGCTTCTAGAATGTTCCATGCCACCCCACTCCCAGGGCTATGTGGTTGGTGTTCACCTAAACTGAGTGCAGAGTCGTAACCGGCATCAGAGTCTTCTTGGAGTTTCTAAGGCACTGAGACCAGAAAGGCATGACCCTAGGGTCAGACAAAAAAAATCCCATTTTTCTGAGTGCCATGGAGAAGAAGAAGGAGAACTTTAAAATGAGCCAAGGGCCCTCAGCCCCATGTTGGGCACTGCCCTGTGTGACCCGGGCCAGGCACTCCTCTCTCCACCTGCAAACTCAGGGTGCTGGCTCTGTACTCCTCTGGCCCCTCCCGGCAGCAGTGCTATCTGACGCAGCGATAGTTTTGTTGCCTAGAGTTGGGCAAAACCCGAGGATCGAGATTAACACCCTTGCCTACATCTTTGCGGAAATTGGAAAACGTGCATGCAGTCCCCATTGGAGACTCCGTTCAGGGGAGTCTTATAAGCTGCAGAGCCACCCGGGAAATCCAGCCTCCTCGGCCTCCATTGTGAAGCCCTTTAGGGGCGCCTGGGTGGCTCTGTTGGTTAAGCGTCCGGCTTCGGCTCAAGTCATGATCTCGCGTTCTGTGAGTTTGGGCCTCGAGTCGGGCTCTGTGCTGACAGCTCAGAGCCTGGAGCCTGCTTTGGAGTCTGTGTCTCCCTCTCTCTCTGCCTCTCCTCTGCTTGTGCTCTGTCGCTCTCTCTCTCAAAAATAAATAAACATTAAAAAAAATTTTTTTAAGAGGCACTCTGCCTGGAAGTCTCCGCCCCAGAGAGCCATGCCTTTCCTGCCCAGGGAAGAGCAGTCCGGGATGGAGGCGGATGACGTCTGGAGGGAGTGCCCTGCTCGGTCTCCGGTGCTCCGGGCTGAATGCTGTTGCTCTGGAATTACTTTTATTCCCCTTGGATTTTCCTTCTCTGGGAGGAACCGGCCCCTCCAGCCCCAGCCCTCCCTGGCTGACCTAGTGAATCCCATCACGCCCAAGGTTCTTTCTAGTCTGAGGCTTGTGCATATGTTAAAAGGAAACCATAAATGAGCCCGGAGCCTGTCACACGTCACATTCAGTGTCGGTCTCCCTGAGTCTCTGTGGACTGTGCATCACCGGTGCCGCATTAGCCACGCTGTCACCTCCCGCCCTGCAGGACTAGACATTCCTGGGTAGCCAAGGGACTCTGCCCCCCCCCCCCCCCACTGCCTGGTCCACGGCAGCCCCAGAGGTGGCAAAACGCAGAGAAGCTTGCATCTCGGATGAATGAGATCTGAAATATCTCAGTCCAACAAAAGAGTTTGAAAGCTCTGACGTCACGGAGCTGGTGGTTGTGTCCAGACCTCCTCTGGTGACCTAGCTGTTTGGCCATCAGTTCTAGAACAAGGTGCTTTATTTGTGAGCAGCTTTGTGCTTTGCTGGTGGGTGCTCAGCATTCAAGAAGTTAAGTCCTTTTGTGCCCAAAAGCCATGAAGGGCTTGCTCGGACCCTCCTGCATCAGGGTGGTCGATGCCTGCCTTTCCCGCTCTTCCCCTTGAAGGGAGGCAGCAGCAAGTTCGAATTCCTCGCCTCTGGGAGGTGAGGGGTGCGGTGGAAGGGCAGAGCCTTGGGGTTGAGATGGACGTGGGTTTCCTCCCAGTCTGCCCTTCCTGTCCGTCAGCTCTCCAGGTACCTGTTCCCTCGGCTAGGAGATGGAGATGATCCCAAGGATCAAGGGAGGTGACGCGGGGCCGTGAGCCTTGCTCAGAGGCTGCTCCCTCTCCTCCTCCCCCCTCTCCTCCGTGCTGGGGGGTTCGATGAGAGAGCAGGGGGTTGGTTCGGGGCCCGGCCTGCAGGAGTTTCCAATGCCCCTTTAGAGACCTCTCTGTCCCCCATAGCTGTGGCAGGCCAGTTCCCTGTCACTAGCTGCCCATCAGACTCAACCACCCAGGGCTGACGCCACCGGCCTCCCCCTGTCCCTGCTCTGCATTGCACCTTTGGTCTCTCAGGACGTCAGAGTTGCCCAGCTGCCTCCCCACCTTCATGCGCTGGCCTACCACCCTGGGTCTGCCTGACTGCCGCGGTGCGTCTCCTCTGTTCCCGTTGACTCCGGCCCCCAACCCCCACCCCAATGGCCTCCAAGCTCCGACCCATCCTGCCCAGGTTTGCAAGGCCTTGCAGCGTGATACTGTTCTTACCTGCCGTGAACAGTGTACCCGGATGAAATCAGTGTCTGGACCCCGTATTCACTCAATGTCGAGGCCGGGCTTACATCCACCGGGTGGTTTGTTGTCTTCCCTGTGTTTGGGGCCAGGTGAGATACCCCTCCTCTGTCCCAGCCCTAATTACCTGTGTGTCTTCTAATTATGGCCTCTTGCTTTCCCCTAACCTGCTAGACACACTCTGCCTCAGGGCCTTTGCACTGGCTGTTTCTTCTGAAACGTTCTTCCCCTGTGTATCTACACAGCTCACGGCTACTGTGTAAAATCACAACACTCCTCTCTGACCCCCAGCATATCCTGTCCTTTCCTGCCTGATTCTTCTTCAAAATATTTATCCTCTTACGTGCCAGGAGATTTTCTTGCCTGCCCTGTTGATTCTCTCTCCTCAGTCACCAGCGACAGGGAATCTGTCCGCTGCTGAATCCCCTGGGCCCGGCACGTGGGCTTTCAGCCAATCCCTGCGGAATGCATGAGCAAGCGAAGTGCATTACCCCATTTTTTAAGTGGCCCCATTTGGTCTCTCCTCCACGAGACCGCGGCCTCCTGGAGGCCAGGGCTGTGGTGCGCTTGTCTTAGTTCGGGCCGTGGTATTTCCTTGGTTCCTTTCTGAGGCACGAATGCCCGTCTCCGCCTCCATCCGAATTCTACGGAGCACAAATCTGAGCACGTCACTCGTCTTTGGGAGGCGGGCTCTCCCTGGGTGGCTCCTCTCCCGGCCCCTTATCGCCCGGCCTCTGCCTGGCCCTGCTCTCTGTCCCCTCGCCCAACCCCTCACGCTCACGCCGGGCTCGTGTCTCCCTCACTGTGTGTACCAGCGAGCCATGTGCGTTCATGAACACCATCCCTTCCGCCTCCGCGACTTTGCTCCTGACCTGCTGTGTCCCCAGGATGCCCTTACCTTTGGCCTTGTGGAAAACTCCTGTGCATCCCTCGCCGCCTTGCACCCTTCCTCCCAGGGCACACCCTTACGTGTGTCCCCTCCAGCGGGGTCCCCACTGCCTAGACTGTGCCTGCCTCCTTGCTGGAATATGAACTTTTCAAGCCACCCGCCGGCCACCTGTTTGCCTTTGTGCCCCTTGGGTCTAGTATCTCACACCTTGTAGGTTCGGATTACCTGGGGGGCTTTTCAAAACTACCCCTCAGGGCCTCACTTGGACTAGTTCACCCGATTCATCAGCTGGGCTTTTTCTCTAGCTTTCCGGGGGAGTCTGAACTGCAGCAAGCATGGCAGACCCCCAGAAAGAACTGATGCTTGGTCTGCTCTAAAAACCTGTTAGTCCTTCCGGATGGCCCTGTGGTCTCAGGGATGTCATGCTGGGCACAGCTGCTGGGACCCATCCAAGTGCGAGGGGAGCGTGCGGACACAGCCCCTGCACCGCAGTGCGTGGAGCTGACGCCCCAGGCCTGGGGTCTTTTCCGCGGCGGCTGCCTGCTAGGTATTTGCGATCCTGGGTCCCGAGAGAAGTGAGCAAACTTGTTCCAGGACCTGATGGTCTAGTCTGGGAGGCCCGTCTGGGTTCCAGGCCCTGGGGGTGGGGGGGTGCCGCCTTCTCGAGGGACACCCCATCTGTCCCCGCCCCAGGGTCTCTAACCCGCATACCCTGGACCGAGCACTCTGAGCTCTCTCCCCAGAAACTGGCGTCCCCATCCATTCTGGGCCCAGCCAGGCCTGATGCCCCCCAACTCCTGACTGTCCCTGGTCGATCCCATCCTCGCCTTTGTCAGGTCTGTGCATGTCCACCTCATCACCTGGCTGGCCTGATCTCTCCTTGCTCCCAGCGGCTCCCTGTTCTGCAGAATGTGTCCGGGAGCACCTGCCACATGGGGCTGGATGTGCCGGGTCCCCCAGCACACGGCCACCTGACCCGGTCCCTGTCTGCAGGCCCCGGCATGCCAGCCGGGCCGCATCAGAGTTGTTCTCAGGCTCCTTGCCCTCTTCACCACCGTGCCCCCTAGTTTTAGAAGATCCAGCTTGTCTCCTGCCCCCCCACAATCTCGGGGTCCACCACTCAGTCCTTTGTGACCCTCACACTCTCTCCCAGCCCGGGAAGGAGAGGATTGGCTCAGGTCCATGCTCTGTGGGGCCCGGATGCCCTCCTGGATTGTGAAGTCCTTGGCGCTGGTTGGTTCAGCTTGTGTTTGGACAGCCTGTTCTCTCTGCTGATACTGGACCTTGATGTGTTCTAGTGCCACTGTCTCGTCTATAGATTGAGGTTGTGCGCGCGGCTCCCGGAGCCACCCAGGCGCCCCTCATTTTGTTTTGAAATAGTTAAGAGGTTACTGCAGGGGCGCTTGGGTGGCTCTGTCGGTTAAGCATCCAACCTCAGTTTAGGTCATGATCTCACAGTTCATGAGTTCAAGCCCCGCGTCGGGCTCTGTGCTGACCGCTCAGAGCCTGGAGCTGCTTCAGACTCTGTGTCTCCCTCTCTCTCTTATCCTCCCCTGCTCACGCTCAGTCTCTCTCTCTGTCTCAAAGGTAAATAAACATTAAAAAATAAAGCCCAACAACCTGTACATTCTGGCACCATCCATCGAGGACCGTTTGTTTTGCTTCACCCTCTTTTTTTTTTAAAGAAACTGGTCTTGATGAAGGATCCCCCACCACTGGGAACATGCCAGAGGTCTTTTGCGTCCAAAAAGGAATGTACGTGCCTGGTAGGGGCAGAAGTAAACAAGGTGACTCCTTCCTTACGCAGCCTGATTCTCTGCTTCAGAGGTCAGGAGAGAGGCCGATGGTCCGGGATGCCCCACGTCCTTCTGGATTTTCCCCGTGCCATTTCCTCTACCCAGAGTGCTTTTCTGCTCTTTTGTACTGGCCTCTGTCTGTTCTTCAAGGGCCTGGCTCACCTGGAATTTCCCTCACGGTTTCTCGGCTGCCCTGTTTGAAGTGGTCTCTGCATTTTCTAAAACCCTCCTCACGCACTGTCTGTGCCTGGAATTTGAGTTGTGTCTGCTTCCTCCCCCCCCCCCCGCCCCCCGGTCACACTGTTAACTCCCAGAGGCCGGCGACCTGGTCTCCTGTTCATTCTGTGTTCCTGCCCAGCCCGTCCCCTCTGCCCCAGCCCTGGTCAGTTATGTTAAGAAGATGGAATGCAGTGAGTGTTTGCTGAATGAATATTTGTTTCCTGCGGGGCCGGAGAGCAGAGCCTGTAGGTTGTGGTCACTCCGTGAAGGTTTGCTGAGTGGATGAAGGAATGAACGAACAAATACGCAGAGTGCCCTATCTCTGGGGCAGTCATGTCTCTGCTAGTAAGAGTTGAGGACCATTTTGGGCATTCCTGGCTGGACCCGGAGCTTTCCTGGCGTCTGATTCTGGGAGTGAGGTGGGTGTTTCCAGGGTGCCCCGGCCCGAGGCTTGCCCAGGACGGGTCCCCTGCAGCACGTCTGGCCCAGTTGCAGGGAACAGTGAGCAGCAGGGTGGGCTCTGCGCCGCCTCCCCGGCCAGGCCTCCCCCCCCCGTTCCTCCCGAAGCCACAGGGCCTGCGAGTTTGCAGGAACCCTGGTGTGTTTTTCCCAGCGAGTGACTTTCAATCAACTTTAAAACGATTGCTCAACTTGAAAACCCCTGCAGGCGGGTGTCTGGGGTGGTTTGGACCCTGCTCAGCGCTTCATTCCTTTCCCCAAATTGCTCATTATTTCATTTGCATAAATTTTAGTGGTGAGATACTGCCCCAGGCCTAGGAAGCTCAAAGAGACCTCCTAACGGGGCCTCAGTCTGGCCCAGCCACGTGCATCTGCGACTGTCTTGGGCTCTGCGAAACCTCCAACCAGAGCCGGAGCTGCCGAGGGAGGCGGACAGAGCACGCCGCCTCCGGGAGCCTCCATGCCCTGGGGGCTCTGTGTCGGGCCCAGGCCTGCCCGTCCGTGACCTTGCTCTCTCCCCTTCTCTCCTTTCTCTCCTCCTCTTGTCACCAAAGGCGCTTCCCTGGGCCCGAGACAGACCAGACGGACCCTGGCTTCCACCTGGGCTCTGGCATCACTTGCCTTCCGTCAATCCGTCCGCACCAGCTTATTGAATGTGCACACCGGTGAACTGACAGCAGGCGCCGGGTGCCTCCCCAGGGAGTTGAAGACGCAGGACACGAGGAGATGGGAGCTTGTGAAGGGCAGTGTGCACCAGCCACGGTGGCCCTGTTAGTGCCAGGGCAGGACTCTGGGGGAACGGGGGCAGGAGAGGGGGAGGTGGGCAGAGACAGGACCGCGGACCCAAGGGCTGAAGATGGAGACTTTAAGAGGGCCCTGAAGGGGCGCCCGGGCGGCTAAGTCTATTAAGCATCCCACTTCTGCTCTGGTCATGATCTCACAGTTCATGGGTTCAAGCCCTGCGTCGGGCTCTGTGCTGACAGCTCAGAGCCTGGAGCCTGCTTTGGATTCTCTGTCTCCCTCTCTCTCTGCCCTTCCTCTGCTGGTGCTCTCTCAAAAATAAATAAATGTTAAAAAAAAAAAAAAAAGGGTCTTGAAGATTGGCCGGGACCCCTCTGGGGCTGAGCTCCCACCAGACGAGCCTCAGGCGGCCTCCCGCTGTGTGCCCTTGCTTGAAGTGAGTGTGCGGAAAAGGTTAGGACAGGTTTTCCGGGGGAGTCTGTGGCTGCCATGGAGGAGGGGGAGTGACTAGCTGGGCGGGGCCGTGGCAGGACATGAGGTGACCGCAGTGGGGATCGGGAGGTCGTGAGGAGCCTCACGGGCCAAGTGGAGGAGCCCAGGTACGTCCTCGGGCTCTGTGGACCCAGGGCATGTTGGCGACAAAGCACCTGGGGGAGGAGACACCCGAGATCCAGCAGTGGGTGGGCGCCCTGGAAGAGTGTGGGGCAGGATCCCACGTGGGCAGGGGGAGGGCAGGATGAGGGCAGGGGGAGGCCCCAACGGGCAGACCTGGCGCCCGCCACGCACATGTGTCCCCCTCTCCTGGGGCAGCGCACTGAGGCAGACCGTTACCCGAAGCCTGGCTTCAGGGTCAAGGTGAGGCTGTTGCAGGGGGAGCCGGGCAGACAGCTTCCTGGGGCCTCAGGGACTTCAGTTCCAGAAGAGGTGGTCCGGGCTGCCCCTCTGGGCTCACCCTCACTGTCCTGATACCCAGTTGATCCTGTCTCTCGGTGTTTGCCCGAGAGAGCCTCTGGGTGCCAGCACGCTCTCCGTCCAGTGAGGGAACAGGAAAGAAAGAAAACATGGCCTTGATCCTCAAGAACTAGCCATAGCCGCATTCGGTGGAACTTAAAGTAAGTTTTTGGACTGTGACACACAGCAGGAATATATTTACCATTATGAATCATAGTATGGCTGTCCATCTGCTATCCGTCTGTTCGTTTGTCCATCCCTCCGAGTTTAATGAACCCTTGCAATGTGTGGACCACCCTGATATTTCCTGTTCACTTCTTTATTTTTAGTGCTGTCCCAGAACCCATGACCCCCATCCCATGACCC
Organism: Suricata suricatta; assembly: GCF_006229205.1. Classification (NCBI taxonomy): domain Eukaryota; kingdom Metazoa; phylum Chordata; class Mammalia; order Carnivora; family Herpestidae; genus Suricata; species Suricata suricatta. The sequence goes on from NC_043716.1 coordinate 3,303,813, forward strand.
GCTCGCCATTGGGTGGTTACCTTCGGCTTGTTAAGTGCCAACCACCCTGGAGAGTTGAAAGGGTTGCACTGAATGCCAGTTAGCAGGCAGTCTGGGAGAATCTGTGTGGCGGCCGGTGCTGTCTGTACTGTGGGTCACCAGGAAAGGGGAGGTCATCGTGGGGACAGTGACGAAGAGCAGGGGCTGTGCAGTGCTGGGTCCGTCTCACCCGGCTGTGTGTCCGCACCTCCCTCCCCTCTCCCACTCCCTGCGTGTGCCGAGACCCACAAACTGCAGGTGGAAGTTTGGAGGTGAGCGAGCCCAGGTGCTGGCTTTGGACAGGACGGTGTCCGTCCAGCCCTTGTGACTTGAAGCCCCCCCCCCGGCACTGTGGGACTCGGACCCCAGGTCAGCGACGGGTGATGACTGGGTTCGAGGAAGGGAGCCAAGGGATTGGGGGGAGATTTGGGAAGTCAGGAGTAGCCGGGACTTGGGACTTGGTGATGGACTAGGCATTAGGGTGAGGAAGCAGGGGCGGCCGGGTGACTCCTCTGTGTCCAGCCTGCGCGTGCTGGCAGGTGTCCTGAGGGCGGCTGGGCTTGGCCCGAGAGACTGGAGTCGGGGGTGGGTGCCAGCGGGACACACACACACGCCAGAGGCCCGGAGAGGATTTCTGGAGATACCGGATGATGGTCGATGCGGATGAGATGATCAGGAGGGGCAGTGGAGCGGGGGGAGAGGCACCCAGCGTCTCTGGGAGGAGCCTGGCTTTGCTCAGAGCGAGCAGGAGGGGAGACGGGGCAGGGGTGGGGGCAGCCCAGTGCGGTGCTGCGCTTGGCGTCAGGAAACAGGGCTTGCGGGAGAGCCGAGGACGGGCCGGCGGGAGCGATGGTGGCCACCGGTGGGTCCGCAGCGTCGAGGCTGTGGGTGGCCTTAGCCACTGTGGTGTCCTGGGGGGACAGTGGGACGGGGTGGGCAGCGCAGGGTGGGTGGAGGTGAGGCAGCCGGGGAGGCCGGGAGGGAGGGTGGGCAGCCACAGGGAGGTGTGGTCAGCACAGAGCGAGCAGGCTGGGGGTTGGAAGGGAGAGGCTGGGTATCTGAAGGAGGGGAGAGGTGATGCTGTGCTTCCTGAGGAGGCACAGGGGTGAGGTCCGGAATGCAGCGGGGTGGGGCGGCTCCTGAAGGTGGCTTCAAGGTGGGAGCCACAGGCTGGAGGAGTTCTTGTCTCTCTGAGCGGTAGGAGGTAAGGCAAGATGGTAGGGGCGGGGATGAGGAGGGGGTGCCCAGAGGTTCCAAGAGGGCGGGGGTGCTTAAAATGGGGGGTCACTCAGGGCGTGGGAGAGGGAGAAGTCTTGAGGACCCGTTCATTCATTCATTCATTCATTTTTTTTTTTTTTTTTAGTTAATTTAGTTTGAAAGCGAGCACAAGCGAGCAGGGCCAGGGCAGAGAAAGAGGGAGAGGGAGACTCGCGAACAGCCTCTGAGCTGTCAGTGCAGAGCCCAGCCGGGGGCCCAGACTCACAAACCACGGAATCACGACCTCATTCGAAACCAAGAGTCAGATGCCCAACTAACCGAGCCACCCAGGCTCCCCATTCATTCGTTCTTGACTCAGCCCATGTTACCGGGGACCTGCCGTGTACCAGGCCCTGTGTCCTCAGCCCTGGGGGTACAGCCGTGAGCAAAAGAGACACCAGAACACCTTCATCAGACATGTGAGGTCCACGTCTGCCATAAGATGACGTGATGGGCAGAAATCCATGTGTGACTTGTGTGTGCGTGTGCGCACTGCACATGACACGCTCTACAGGCAGAGCGGGGGCGTGGGAGGGTGTGGGTGAGCGTGTGGTTTTCCGGGGGGTGGCCTGGGCAGGCCTGCCTGGGAAGGGAGAGCCGAGGGGTGAGGGGCTGTCTGGGGAGGCTGGGGGCCACGGATTTATGGGGTGTCCCTCTTCCCTGTGGCATGACTTCCCAGAAGGGCCGGCTGTGTGGGCCGGATCCGAGGGGGGAGGAGGAGGGCATGGCCATGAGGGGCTCCCTCCACGGGCCCCGATTGACTTGTTCAGTCAGACGCTGGTGTGACCCAAGCTGATGGCCGGGCCAGACCATCTGCTGGGGATGTAGATGTCCTGAAGCCAAGGGGACGCTTGTCCTCAGCAGGGGCTCACCTCTGGGAGTCCCGTGAGCTCTGCTGTCTGCAGACTACAGTTCGCTTCCGCACCTGCACCGGAGACCTGGCGGGCGTGATGGCATCTGTCACAGTGGAGGAAACTGGGGAGCGTCGGTGTGGCCGCTCAGAGATTTTCTTCCTTCTGCACCATTCTGGAAAGGCTAGACCGTCCCAGAGAGAAGCCCTTGCGGCCCTGGGCACACACCCGGCCGGGCACGGCTCACCTCTTCGCCTCGTGACCCCTACAAGCCGCACATTTTCCTCGGATGCCCGCAGTGTGTCGTCAGAGGGTCCTCGTAACTCAGCTCCTGTTTGCCCATGGACGCCTCCATTGTGCTCACTTCCAAATAAGGGAACTGAGGCACAGAGAGGTTTCCAGAACACACCCAAGGTCAAGGACACCGTGCTGATATGAAGAAACGTGGGCATCCAGCTCGTGGCTCACTTCCTTCACTGTGTTTTACAAGTCTTATCTCATCTGATAAGGGAGTGCCCCGGATCACGGCCCCTTTATGGGCAGGTGACGGGATCCCCAGAAGTGCAGATGGAAGATGCCGACAGGCCCCTGAACCCGGTCTCGGCACCCCCCTCCTGCCTCGGTGGCGTTTGCCAGGGAAGCAGACAGCAGAGGCTGGTCCCTCGCCCCGACTGCGGCCTAATGAGCCCCGGGATCGCAGCTTGTTTGAATTTGTGGAGTTAATTGGTTTTCCAGACAGAGCCACAGAGCAGGGTCCCTGCCTCGTGCCCACCATGCACTCCCACCACCGCCCCCCCCAGGTCCTGACAGCCGCCTGGCCATCTCGGGTCCCAGTGAGGGCCGAGGACGGGGGCAGAGGGCCCCGGGCTGCCAGGAGGATCCTCATGCCTCCCCCGAGGCCGGCTGGGCTCCCGCTCCCGGGCCAGGGCAGGCGCATGAAATCCGAACTCTGGAGGGAAATTTACTGCACAATAAAGAAAGAATGGCCCGCTTTGGGGACAATTAAAGCCACATTACTGTGGAATTACAGAGGGCGCCCAGGGAATTAGCCCAAATCCAAAGCAGCCAGAAGCACCAGGGCCAAGAAATGTGGGGCGTTCCCATGCAGGGCCCCCGCCTGGTACAAGGACCCTGTCTGGTTCCCAACCCCCTAATTTTAGGGCAAGAGGAAAACATTTCCCAAGACGTTACCTGAGGGGCACTGTCGTTATGAGCCAGGCCCCATCCCGCTTAGCTTGTGCCTTGAGGAGTCCTCTTCCGGTTTCAAAGCCACCTGAGGCACAGCGGAGGTCCGGGGGGAGGGGCTCAGCCCCGCCGTTGGCAGCTGGCAGAGAAGGAAGGTGCCAGATTCCGAGCTGGGGCTGAGCGGGGGCCTCGGCATCCTGGCCTGGAAGATGGGCTGTCTGTGAGGCTGTGGGGTGAATGACGCAGTTGAAATTAAGCCTCCTTGGTCCTCCATCGTTTTTATGTAATGGCTTCCTCCGGGGAGATGAAAGGAAAGTGGTCCAGCACGGGGCGTTCGGAAGAGCAAATGTGTCTCTGTTGGCATTCCCTCGGTGCGGGGACGGGGGGACGGGGATCCACTCTAGCCAGCTTCGGGGCTGGGGGGACCCTGCTGTCTCTGGTTGTTAGTGAGCGAGGCGTTCTGCCATGTTGGCTCTCAAAACAGTTTGGAGGAGGAGGGGGAGGGGTGTTCTTTAACGGACCCTCTTTCCCCGTAAGGGCTGGTCCCTTGTTTGGTTCCTGCCTGGGAGTTTAAGCCTGATAGGACCAGCAAGACCCTGGGGTGGTGTTTTGCTCTGTCCTGGGGAGAGGTTCAAAATGCCCAACAGGGGCACCCGGGTGGGTCAGTCGGTTGAGCATCCGACTTTGGCTCAGGTCATGATCTCACAGTTCGTGGGTTCAAGTCCCGTATCGGGCTCTGGGCTGACAGCTCAGGGCCTGGAGCTGCTTCGGATTCTGTGTCTCCCTTTCTCTCTTCCCCTCCCCTGCTCACACTCTGAGTGTCTCTCTCTTTTTCAAAAATAAATGTTAAAACAAAATGCCCAACAGCCTGTACGTTCTGGCACCATCCATTGAGGACATACCGTCCAGGCATTTCCATGCAGGATCGGTCTGCCCTAAAGCCTTTAAAACTCTGAAAGAGTGGCTGGGTTTTGTTTTTTGTTTGTTAGCTAAGCCTCCACTGCCCCCCTTTCCCTGCTCTGACTCTAAAGGTTAACTTCCAGAAAATGCTTGGGGTCCAGAGCCATTGTCGGTCCACAAGGAGGAGACTGGAGTCCCCGGGGCCATTTTCCGTAGAAAACTAGAAGGTCATTGTGGAAGGACCATTGGGATTGTTTTCCGCAGGTAAATCCCCCACATTTGTCTGCAGGTAGATTGATTCGTCTGTCGTCTCCTTCAGACACGCACAGTCCTTGGCCCCAGGGACTCAGACTGGAAGATTTCTCAAGACACGCCTTCTGCCTGTGCGTCTGAGAGAATGGGAAGGAGGCCAGTCAGACCTGGAAAGATCTCCCAGCCCAGAGGCAGCCGACCCGGAAGGGACGTTACCAGTCTCCTTCCGCCGCCGCCGCTGCCTCTGAGCTAGAATCGCCTGCACTGTGTCTGTCCACTTGAATGCTTCCAGAAGCGGCCAGATCACCCTCCGCCCCCGGGGGGTGGCCCATCTCATTCTTGGTCGGCTGGAATCTGCCATTCCTGGTCACTCCTTCTGTCCCGTGCCAGGCCCCCTACCTTCTTCAGTGACATGATGTGTAATTAAAGCCTTTAGCTGTGATCTCAGAAATGCTTTCCTGTTATCGAAATGAGTGATACCTGCTGGTGCGGTGAAAATCACTGGATTCAGAGGTGGGGTGCGGAGCTGTCGGTCAGTTCTGCTGCAAAGCACGTCCTGATGAAAATGGCCTTTTCTGGGTGGAGAGTTGGGGCCGTTCCGATCAAATTGCCTCCCCCCACCTGTTTCTCCCTGAACGGCGGTGTGATTCGGTGTGGCATCTTTGCATGTGAGATTGGGGTGCGCCGGAGCACAGCCAGCCCCCCTCGAGGGCCAGGTCGGGGCAGAGAGCACAGTGGACACTTTGGGGAGGGGGTCACCTGATGGGCATCACATCTCCACGTGGCCTCAGACACGTGATTTCCGTTCTTGCTGAGCAGGAAAGGCCCAGTGTGGAGAGAGAATGAGCTGGCGCTGACCGAGCAGAGGCTGAAAACCAGTCACCTCTGGGAGAGCAGAAAAGCCCAAACAAGCCTCTTACCCCCGCTCCCGCCGAATCCGGGACCCCCCCCCCGCCGGCCCCTCCCTCTCGAGGGACTTGTGGATGCTGACCAGATTACAGCTTCCTTTGATTAAAAAAAGAAAAAACAACTGTTACGTAAAATCACACATTTTAGGCAATGTGTGATTTATTTAGGTCTGATGGGGACCTGGAGGGTGTCTGAGACAGGATAGGGTGTGCGATTCTCGTGGAAACTCCCATGTTACTGGGACTCCTTGTCTTTGTTTGCCGGATCTGGCAACCCCAGGTGCAGAGCCAGTTGGGAAAATGGAAAGGCATGACCTGGAGCGACCCATCGGGGGCGCAGTTTCAGGCTGCGGCCGCCCCCAGGGCAAGGAGCTGTGTGTCCCCCTGCCGGGCTCACAAGGTCCTGTGTGCCCTGTCGGATCCATAGAGCAGTTCGGGCTGCAGGTTCGGGCCTGGGTCAATGTCAGCCGCAGAGCTGCGATGCGTCACCGGTCCGGCGGGCGAGGGGTGCTGCCCGTGGGGCAGCGGTGACGGAAAACGGGAAAGGTGTCCTGGGAACCGCATGTTTTCCCCGCTCAGTGTCAAGGGGGCGTGGGGGTGGGGGGGGGAGGAGACTGCAAGTCATTAAACCTCCCTCGCCACCAGCCTCTCCCATGGTCGCCAGCCTCCGGCCTCCCATCTGAGGTCGGGCGTGTGCCAGACCCGGTGATGGGACCCATTACAGATGGGAAACGACTCCAGGAGCCAGGGGCTAGGCTTGGCCGGCGTGGCTGGCAAACCCGCCTCCCTCTGTCCCTTTAATAAAGCCCAGAGAGTGTGCCCGTCACCTCTGGGGAAGAGGGTTTGGAAGGAGGCCCCAGTGCGGCTAGACGGGCGTCCGGGCTGGGTGGCCGGGCAGCACGGGGCAGAGAGGGTTTCGTGGTGACCGGAGCCGTGGGGGAAGGAACAGCCTCTTCTACTTTGAAATCTCTGGGGCTTCAGGAGGGCACCCGGCGTCCCCGGGGAGTGCCAAGCTCCGCCTGCGCAAGGCCACGCCGTTCTCGTGTGCTGGAGGTCTGGAGAGGGCCCTGCATCAGGAGCGCCCCTAACTAGTTCCAGGTCCTTGGCCACGTCTCTCTGCCTGCCCCGGGGCCGCGTTTTTCTCCTCTCGTCTTCCACTAGAGGGTGAGCTGGGAGGAGTGGAAAGCCCCGCACCAGCTCCAAGGTCCTGTTTTTTGCCCTCGGGGCACAGTATCCACTTGCTGTGTGATAGATCTGGTGTGAGGCTGGGGTGGGGGGGTGCTCATACAGGGTCCTGTTGGAAGGAAGAAGACCCCTAGGCTCTCCACCTCTGCTTTGCAGCCAAGTACCCTTGAGGGCAAGAGCGTTTGCATCTTGTAGTTAGTGGGCACCTCCCGCCTTGGAAGGTTCCGGAACAGGGCAGTGACAAGGTGAGAGGATCTTGAAGGGGGACTTGGGGAGGAGGGCCATTGGAGTTGGGAATGCCACACGGTGGTCCGGGACTGGAGTCCCGGGGCTGGGGGCCCCGGGAGGTGACAGGGCAGGGTCCCCTCTGCCCAGCTGCCTGGGACGAGGCCCTGGAACGGCCCACAGGGAGGATCTGAGGAGTAGGCTGCAGACAAAGAACTGATGAGTGCTCCCGGCTCCCCAAAGCCTCCTTGGCATTTCCTCCGCCGCTGAGAGGGGCCTCCCCGCCCTGCGGGGAGGAGGGTGTTTGTGCAGTGGGAGCCCTGACTTACTCCTTAGCAGCCGTGAAAGTCCGGGGCAGCGTGAGGAGCTATCGTTTCAAAGCCTTAGGGGAGGCAGAAAGCAGCCAAAAAAGGGCAGAGGGAAGAAAACGCTAAGATGTTTACAGAGGAGGAAAAAAAAAAGTCAGTGGAAAAAGTGACGGCAGGTCAAGCCGATTGGGGGGGTGGCCCTGCACGGTACATCATGGGGGGGGACCAGGCGCCCCAACAGGGCCACGGCTGTGCACAGGGGGAGAGCAGGGCCTCCGACCTCGGTACCCTTGACCTCAGCTCCCCCTGCCCCACTGAAGTTCATGGTGCTGCAGGAACCAGGAGGCAAGCCCCCACAGACCCACAGACCGCAGATCTGTCCCCTGCTCCTTCTTTCCTCCTCCTGCAGCAGCGGAGCGGGGCCGGCTGGGTGGGGGGACTGTCCGGCAGCTCCTTTGTCCCACATGCCGACAAAGGGGCCGGCCTTTCCCAAGCCCCACAGGTGTGAAGAGTTTGTTACCCGTAGTGTTTGTTCAGCCCTATTAGTGGTCTGAGGGCCTGTTGACAGAGGGCCCCTTTGTGTGCGGACTCTGCTAAAGCTCTCTAAGCCCTCGGCAAACACCGGCCACTTATCTCCGGGGACTTTATCAGGAACCATCTAGAGCCTGCCGGGCCTGCTGGGAGCTCCCAGCCTCCTTGACTGACACCGGGGACCGGGTGTCCCCGTGGGTTTCTGTGGTTCATTTTTCCGGCCACCTTGATCCGCTTCTTGTAGATTCTGTTTCTGATATCAGAGAAAAAGCACAGGTTTGGGGGTCAGAGCTTAGGTTTTCAAGTTGGAGCTTTTTCTTCTTTTTTAAAGAAAGCATATTGTTGTGACTCGCCAGACCTTATGTCCACGGAGAGGAAGCAGGACAGAGAGACTTGGGGAGGGGTCCGGGCTCCTCTTTGTGAGATCGTGGCTTTGGGGGCGCTCCTGAGCCCACTGGCCAATTCCCTGCTCCTAATGACCCAGCCACCCCCCACCCCAACCCCTACAAGCCCCGAAGTGGATTCCTTCTCTCTTCCTTCGAAGGGTTCCCTCTGCCCAATCGATAACCCAGTGAGGGCCTTGCCATGCCTGGCCATCTGGTAGACCCAGGTGGGCACTGGCCTATTGGCCGATCCCCCCACCTTGGACGAGCACATGCAGGACTCCCCGCCCGGGCTGTGCTGTCTTCATGCCCACCTGTGATTTGCCTGGTCTTCCTGCCTTCCCACAGCCCTGCCTCTAGCCCCTGCAGTCCCAGTGCCCAGGCTCCTTGGCCCCTGGAGCACGCCCCTCCTGAAATCCCAGATAGCCTCCCAAAGGCTCCCTCCCCTACCCGTGGGGAATTGGCCTCTTTCCTCCCCGGAGCTTGGTATCCCTTGGTTCTAGACTTTTAGGGCCAGAAATCTTCACACCCAGGGTTCTCGTTTCTCAGGGGAGAAAACGAAAGCTCAGGAAGGCCAAGCAGGCTTTCTAGGGGTGCGCACCGGGGTGAGCCTCAGAGCCGGGACCAGCACCTGGGGTCCAGGTGCCCCACACCCTGGCCAGTAGTCTTTCCTCTGACCCCTGCCGCCTTGTGAACCATGTCAACTGCGCACCCTTTGATATTATTTGATGATAATTATGCTCACGGGGCACCTGGGTGGCTCAGTCGGTTAAGCATCCGACTCTGGGCTTCAACGCAGGTAACGATCTCACGGTTTGTGAGTTCGAGCTCCGCATCGGGCTCCACTCTGATAGCACAGAGCCTGCTTGGGATTCTCTCTCTCTCTCTCTCTCTCTCTCAAGATAAATAAATAAACTTAGAACTAAATAACAATTACACTTGCATGTTAGTAGCAAGGTCTTTGATTCACACAGCTTTTTTTTTTTTTTTTTTTTTTTTTTGCCTCTGCATGATCTGGACCAGTGGTTCCCAAAGTGTGGTCCTCCAGCGGGTGGTGTTACATCACCTGGGAACTGGTTAGTCATGTGGACCGTCTCGCCCCACCTGCAGCCTTAACCTAGCGAATCAGAAACTTCCAGGGCTGGGCCTCAGTCGTCTGGGTTTTGGCAGGTGATTTCAGTGATTCTGTGCACCCATGCTTGAGAACCGTTACACGTTGGGGTGTGGGAGGGGGAGTTGGTGGCTACTTGAATTGCCAGCCGGAGCGGGAGAAGAGGAAGGGGGCATGGCCTTGAGAGTGGCACGTGCACAGGTGTCGGCCCTGCAGCAGCGACCCTTCCCGCCTTGGGGGCTGGTGTGTCATCGAGGGGCTCCGTCCGTGTTCGCTGAGTGAGGAAACAAACCAGCAATCGTGCAGAAGCAGGTCCTGCTGGGGACGCCAGTGTGGCCCCATCCCACGACTCGGGTGCCCCATCTTCTCCCGCGTGCTCTCTGTGATGCTGGGGATCTCACGGGACAGTCCTCACCTCCCCTGGGCTCGGTCACGTCCGGCACGGATTCTTCGCTCACTTCTGTCCGACAAGCGAGTTTCCCAGCCCTGGCCCATGTCTCGGCGATGCTTTCCAACAGCCCCTAAAGTCAGAATCGATACGCAGCACCCCTCAGATGATCGCAGACCCTAGGACGCTGCCTGGAGGTGGACGGCTCACATGTAGTGCTTCTAGTGACTTAGCTAGTCTTTCTCACCCCAGCCGGTCACCGCTTGCCGGATCTGGCTGGTTGACCCCTCCAGTGATGAGCTTGAAGGCCTCTGTGTGGGGGATGGGGGCCGACCTTGGAGTAAGGTGACAGTGAGTGGCGGCAGTGTTAACCAGACCTGTTCATGCCAGGTCACGGTGAAGACCATGAGGTCAGGGACCGCATCTGTCTGGCTCACTGTTATGCCCCCAGCACCTTGCCTCCACACTCACCATTCGGTGAACCCTGCACCGTGGGCTGTGATTGTGTGGTAAATGCATCTAAATGCACGTTCATCTCTCGTTGATGCCCAGTTCACTCGCTGGCCTGAGAACGTGTGGGCCCCAGGCCGGCCTGGCTCGCCCCGCTCCAGGAAGTGTCCCCAGATGCTGGCAGGAGGCAGGTGCGGGGAGTGGCCACTGCCCGGCCTCGTCGCCTTCAAGGGGAGCTGACATCTGGGCTCAGACGACATGCCACGTGGGGGCTGAAAGCGTAAGATTTATAAACAAGGGTCAGACCACTTCTAAATAAATAGGAGACCACATAGAGCAGCAACGTAACAGATAAAAAGGAAGTGCAAGCTGCCTCAAACTCTTAAAAATAATTCAGATATTTGCCTCATTTTGAACCAGTCGCTTACAGAGTGGTTTCTTTTGAAACGTTGCCCGTTGTGCCAGAAGATTCCTCGCCGTAAACTCTACTCCTGAGCTCCCTTCGAGCTCTCTCTCCTGGAGTGACTCACATTCCAACCCATCTCTTCGGCTCTCCTTGCCCGTGCGCTAGCTGACCGCCGGTCTACAGGCCAGCAGTGGTGGCACCTGGGCGCCCGGCAGGAGTGCAGCCTCCCAGGCCCGCCCCAGACCTCCTGAAGCCAAATCCGCATTTGAACAGGAAGCGCGGTGGCCTGGGTGCTGAGCGCAGCTGGGGAAGTGCTGGCTGGCAGGAGTGTGCACTCCGTGCCCTGGGTCTCAGGGCCTGCCCCGTCCACCCGGCAGAATGCCGTGCGTGAGTGCCAGTCCTGACGGCACTTGGGACAGTTGGACACTCCTGGTCTCCTGTGCCATTGCTAGACCTCCGTCATTGCCCCCTGGGAGGCAGAAGCACGCTGAGGGCAGGACTCTGCCCTGTCTGCTGCCGTGTCCCCAGCACTCCATCACCCCTGGCCCGTTGGAAGGCTTCGAAGCGCTCGGCATCTGCTGAAGGAGCGAACGTCTGTCACCCCTCGGAGAATCGCATCTCAGCCAGCTGTGAAGGGGCAGGAAACCTCACGTGGGTGAGGCCGTTACAGTCTCCCTGACCCGGGGTTTCTCCAGCCTGCCGGTGCTCATCACGCCCCAGACTGCCCATGTTGGCCTGCACGTGTAGAAATTCGTCAGTGATCTGAGGGCTGAGCTTACCGGGGGAACGGGTAGCGGAGCGCTGGGGAGTGTTTTATTTCCTACAAAGCCCCCAACCTGTGGACAGTGCATACAGAGGCCATTCATTTTGGACAGTGTAGCTGCAGGTATGTAAATCTAATATTCCTATTCAGCTGGAGAAATGACCGGGGGACGGCTTCTTGAAAGAACTTTCCTGGGAGGGAGGGGAGAAGTAAGAGGGATCCCCAGGGCTGGGAGGGTCCCTGGCCCTGACCCTGAGCTCTGAGGGGGCCCATTGTCAAATGGCCTCACTGTTCCATTGAGGGAGCCCCTGAGCCATGTGAAGTTTGGCGCCAGAGTCCCTGAGAGATGGGGCCAGGATACAGCTTAACAATGTCTTCAGGATCCTTTCTGGGCCTGGGAGAGCCCGGGCCTGGGGCTGGGAGTTAAGTTTATGAAGGTCTTTCAGAAGAGTTTAGCTGTGTTTGGCAAACTCATCAAACCAATGGATGCAAATTCTGTCTTTACTGTAAGGTCCTCCTTGGGGTCCTGGGAGGAATCGAGTGCATCCCAAATGTGGGTTTTTCTCCTTAAAGTGCTGCAGTCTTACTTGAGCAGTTGGAGGCTAAATTGGTGAGTTAAAGCAGCAAGAGAAGTTTTAAGTAGCTCAGAGCAATAGTAAAGGAAATGTCACAAATGTCACAAAGCCTTATCTTGTCAGAATGTGGTCCAGGCAGAATGCACAATTCTCTTTCCACCCATGCACCCATTCATCCATCCACCTACATCCCTATCTGTCCATTCACCCATGCATCCATCCGCTTATCCACCCATGCATCCATTCACCCACCCACCTACTGATCCATTCACCCATGCACCTATCCACCCAGCTCACTCACTTATCCCTCCATCCATCCATCCATCCATCCATCCATCCACACGCCCCCAACTCAGCCATCTCTTCTCTGTCTTTCTGACATGCCCGCTTTTGCTCTTTCTTATTTGTGCGGTGAAAACGTGTGAGATCTGCTCTGGAAGGGCAAACACTGCCTTGTCCTTGAGGACCCACACCGCTCAGCAGCGCACTTGTCCCGCTTTATCTGAGCTTGCTGCCCAGAGCCCCATCGCCCCCTCCTTCTGCTAGATGGAGAGCCCCTGGATAGTTGAGGATGCGTCGCCCATCCCGGTCTCTCTCGGCCATTGTCACAGGGCCTGGCGTGTAGCTGGAGCACTCAAGAATGTGTTGAGTTGAATGGGCCTGGGGGGTGGTGAGGGGTCGGACAACTTATTTTGGTGGGTCAGGTTTGGAAGAGCTTAGGGAATGGTGGGGACAGGCAGAGGTTAAGATAGGACTTGGAGGATCTTTTGATGGGACCATCTCTTGGGCCCCTTTCCCCATCAGGCTTCACAATGGGGAGATGGGGGGGGGCAGTCTCCTGCTCCTACCTCCTGCTTCACATTACGTCCCGCGGTCTGAAATGCAGCCACACGAGATGTGACCTTGGTGATCCCCACGTGATAGCTGAAGGAGGGCAGGGGGCTTGGGGTCTAGAGCAGGCCAGGCCTCTCTGGGTGGTTGGGGGCCCCCGTCCAGGATGCAGTGCCTCGCAGGGTTCCTGGCCCGGGCTCACGGAGACGCGTCAGACATTGTGCTGCCCCCCTGCCCCCTTCTCCTCCGGGCTGACCTCTCTGTTCTCACAAAGCTACCCTTTCCTTCCCTTGAAGCCTTGAAATCTGATAATGAAACGAATACCCAATATTTTTGCCTCTGTGAGAGTCAGGAGGTAAACAGGAAGGCACAAGGGATTAAGGTGTCTTTCTGAGGAAAGGCTGGGGCCCGGCTGGGAGTGGGGTGACATCCCTGCATGGGGCCGAGGGACCCAGACGAGGGCTGCGCTGCCTGATGCATTTTTCCATTTGTGCAGAGAAAATAAAACACCGAGAAAAGAAAACAAGCCGTAAAATACTTTGCAGAAGCCTGAGCATGGGCAATTGCCACTTGATGTCCCCTGACAGCTCCAGGGGCTGGGAGGAAGGGGAGCCCTGCCTTTTGATGTCCAGCCTCTGAGCTTGCTTTTGTGTGGCCCCGTCAGTGTTTGGAAAGAACATTTTGTTGGTGTAAAGGTGCCTATGGAAGAGGGGTACCACCTGGGTTCCCCCTTGGGGTGGAGAAGGGGGGTTGCTGAGCTCCCTGGAGGGGCTCAGAGGTTCGGGCAGCGCTACGGGGGGAGTGGGGGACAGCTAGCACTGTCTTTACAGGGGAGCACACAGGATTGGCATCTGCCTCCAAGTAGGACCAGAAGATGCTGATGGTGAGGCTTTTCCCGGGATGAGAGGGCCTTGAAGAAGCCAGACCGGGTGCTCTTCCCAGATCCCTGTCCCTGGGCCCCTTGACCTCTGTGTCAGTAGGAAAGCTCCAGATTCTGACAGTCCCCGCTGTTCCTTCCAGTGATTAGGGTCCTTTCCTCTGGGCCAGTCGGCCAAGAGCCAGAAGACCCAGGTTCTGGTCCTGGACTCCCTTGGTGGTCCTGGGCTGGTAGGTCACTTAACCACTCTGAGCAGCCCGCAGCGCCCTCATCTTGAGTCTAAAGGGACAGGGGACATGCATGCATGTGCACAGTGGTCCCTTGTGCCAGTGGGCAGGTGAGGCTGAGCTCAGGCCCAGACGCTGAGGGTGCTGAGACACCCTTGGTGAGACTCTCAGGAATCATTCTCTGGCCTCATTGGCCTTCTGGTTGCTTCCAGACTCAGGCATGAACTGAGCCTTTCCCCTTGTGGCCCCCAGGTGCCTCCCTTGAGCCCCATCCTTCTCATCAGTTGAGTGACTAATGGCGTGTCTTTAGCAAGAACATTTAAAGAAGTGCATACCATCAGAGAGACCAAATTAAAGAGGCAAAATCTTTTTAAATCACAAAAGTAATAAGTGAATAAGAAGCTGGTACAAATTTGTGCAGCTTGTGTGGTAGAAAAGACATCGTTTTTAATCCATCGAATGTAAGAGCATTAGCTGTCGTAAGAAAAACAACACCCCACCTTATTTGAAAACGGGGCAAATGGCATGAACAGGCAATGTACACACACAAAAGAAATATAAATAGAAAAACAAACACATAGAGAGACGTCCAACCTTACTGGGAATCAAAGGCATGCAAATTAAAATCGTGTGTGTGTGTGTGTGTTTTCCAGACGAATTGGCAAACGTTAAAAAAAAAGAATTCTGATACCAAATGCGTGTTATTTTTTTTTCAAGGGTGTGGCGAAATAGTAGCTCTCATATCCTGCTGGAAGCGAGTGGACGCTGGGACAGCCTTTCTTAGGGCAACTTGGCAATTTGGATCCTGAGCTGAAAACATGTAGATCGGAAAGTTAACCCAGCCGTGCTGTCTTGAGAAATCCACAGGGCAGCAGCCGTCAGGGCAGGGCACAATCTGCATCCAAACCTGCCTCTACATGCACCCACTGGGGATTCCAAGGAGCCCGTGATCATACACACGCACAGGAGAGGATTAGACAGCCTTTCAAAATCACGAAGAACCATATCTGGCATTAAAAACTGGCCATCAGTCTGAGAAAACAGGCCACGAAATGAGATGTACAAGTATGGTCCATGTCCATAGGAAAGAATGAAAGAGGTCCACAGCTGAGCAAATGTTAATTAAAGCCGCAAGGAGAGACCCTTGCATTAACAGCGGTTGCTGGGAAGCCGAATACATTTTTTTTTCTTTTGTTTATCAAGTGTCTGGTCCTACGCGTTTCTTTAGACGTTATGTAAAATGTGATTTGAAACGTGCTTAGCACAAAAGCAGGCAGATCGTATTGAAGAGGGAGCTGGAGCCTCCAGAAGCAGGGGTGGTCTGACGGGGCCGCACTGGACGCTGGGGGGTCTGGGCAGGGGGGAAGATGGGTCAGGGACAGACGTTGAAGTCCTGGTGTGGAGGATGGGAGGGACGCAGACAGATGAGGAGGGGCCTGGAAGGATGCTAGAGCATTCGCAAAGCCATGGGGGTCGGGGCAGGCCAGGGTCCTGGTCCTCATTCATGGTATGCTCTAGAAACGGAAGAAAACTTGGGACCGCTCAAGTGTAAGACTGAGGGGGTGAGCACAGCCACAGTGGGGACAGAAGCAGGACCCGCTTATTCAGAACCCCAAGGGCTGTGACACCTCATTTAGATTTTACCCGGAGGAAAACCCAGAGGGCCGTTGAGACATTTGCAGTCGGCAACGGACATCCTTGGACTGCAGCTCAGAACTGCTGCTCCGGTTGTGGTGTCGAGGCAGCCCAGAGGGTCCAGCTTGGGCCAGGGGGTGCTGAGGAAGGGATGGGTTCGGGAGAGGTGCCTCTGGGCACGTGGAGACCCCACACAGGATGCTGGAATTCGAGTTTGGGAGCCAGGAGCACAGGCAGTGACAGCTGAGTGGAGGGGAGAGGGCGCTGAGTCCTGAGGGGCGTGTAGGAAGCAGGCAGGGGGCTGGGCGGGAGGAATAGCAGGTAAAAGAGTGCCCAGGGCCGTGCGAAGCCCCCCGACGGGAAGGCAGGAAGAAAGCCGGTGCAGTGGCCCCCCAGCCCTCAGTGCACATGGGACAGCCGCAGATGGAGGGGACAGCCTGGTGGCTGGCGCTCAAGGGACGGGGCAGTGTGCTCCGCCAGAGCCTAAAGCCCTGGAAAGCTCCTGCTGCTGGAACAGAAAACCTCAGGCTGGGCGCCTAACCAACAGACCTGCATGTTTCACTGGAGACTGCAAGTCCAAGGTCAAGGTGTCAGCAGGGTTGGTGTGGTCTGGGGGCCTCTCCTCTGTGCGTGAGCCCGTGTGTGTCCGAACTGCATCTCCCTATCAGGACTGCAGTCGCGCTGGATGAGGGCCCACCCTCTGGGCCTCATTTTGATGCCATCACCTCTGGAGAGGCCACATCTCCCAACATAGTCCTGTTCTCAGGTGTAGGGGTAGGGCTTCCGCATACAAATGGATGGAGGGACATCATTCAGCACCCCCCCCCCCCAGGCAGGATGGGGCACCAGGTGAGGTGGATGCCAGCCCCACCTCCCAGCTTTGATGGGGGAGGTGTGTGATGGGAGGGGTGGGGATTGCAGGTTGGTGGGTGGAAATGAACAGACACCGTTTGAGAGGGAAGCAGGGGCCACAGCCGAGGTTCGGGTACCGCTGGGTGCTTCTGGATGCAATTTTGGATGCAAAGAGGGGAGCCGAGTGGAAGCTCCCGGGGAAGGACTGCCGTCCAGCTGGGGGAATGCTGGGGACAGTCCCGAAGCCCAGCAATGGAGCAGGAGTGGCAGAGGGGGCTACTTGGGGACAGTCTCTCCTGCGGTCCAGCAGTGGAGCAAGGGGGCGGGGGAGTTGGGGACAGTCTCTCTCTCACCCCTGCCCTGACGCCTCTCCCTGCCTCCCCACAGCCTGTAACTGTAACCTGCACGCCCGGCGCTGCCGCTTCAACACCGAGCTGTACAAGCTATCGGGGCGCAAGAGCGGGGGCGTCTGCCTCAACTGTCGCCATAACACGGCTGGCCGCCACTGCCACTACTGCAAGGAGGGCTACTACCGCGACATGGGCAAGCCCGTCACCCACCGGAAGGCCTGCAAAGGTAGGCAAGTGCCCGGGGCCTCGCAAACACCGTCCGCCCTGCTTTTCTGTTTCCTGGTCTGGGTCCCGACCGGCCTTGAACGAGAATGGTCACCTGCACGCATGCGCGCGCGGGCGCGCGTGTATGCAGACGCCTGCGCACTCACGCATGCGCGCACGGGCCCCCGGAGGTAGAAGCCGAAACAAAGGGGCGATGGAAAAGTGGCCCGGAGGAGAAGAAAGGAGGTGTGATCCCCGTGAGGGTGCGGGGCCCCCCGCCCCCGGCTTCTCCTCCGTCTGCACAGGTGCGCCGCATACCACAGGGCGGGGGTCATGTTCGCTAGGCTTAGTGGCGGCACAAAGGGCCCTCTTTTACCGAAACCACGCAGACGGCTTTCTCTGGATGTGCGCGCCCCCCCTCCCAGCCCCCCAGCCCCCCGGCCCCCCGGCCCTCGCCCAGACACACACGGTCACAGTCGCGGTGAGGTCGGCCCGCTTCAGGGGCAGGGTCTCCGAAGGAACATTTAATCCACCTGCAAACAGCTTTCCTTCTCGGGACAAAAAGTTAAAGGGAGTCCGGAGACTATTTTCGTTCACGGGGGCGAGCACGAGTGTTTTAACTTTCTGCAGCGTGTTTTTCTCCCCTCGCAACGATGAAGCAATGGACAGATGACTCAGAGGAGCTGATGAAATGCCCGGGAACTTGGTGACATGGGGGAGGAGGGGAGACGTGGTCCACCCCCCACCCCCATTTGCTTTTGGGAATTAGAAGAAGTGGAGCTGTCCCGGCACAACACTTGGGGTCTAGAGCCAGGACTTGCCTGAGCATGGATTCCCAAGAATAGCTTGATGTTTGAGGGCTCGTGGGCCCCCATCCAGCATGGACGGGGGCCTGATACGGACCTATGTGGACCCCGACGCAGGCAAGACCGCAGCCTTATCAGGCTCAAGATGATGAGCTGCGGTCGAGAAACCCATCTGTGGCCATCGCTTAGCCTTTGGATGAAGCCACAGGCCTGCCTCGTGGGCCTCAGTGCGGAAGGAAAACACGGGGCTTCTTGGTCAGGAATTGCTAAGAATTTTTTAAATGGCAGCAGCAGCGCAGCCTTAACCAAGCACGTGCCCTTCTGAGCATCGGGCCCATGAAGCCGGCCCTGATTGTGAAGAATTGCTTTACTCCCAAACAAAACACGCGCCCAGTCTGTCTCCTCCAGGAGAAATCCCTTGGGTCCGGCAGGAACTGGGATGAAGCCCGTGGCTGCCCAGACACCAGCAAGCTGTCCTCCCAGATCTGTGGACTCAAGGCTGCCCCTAGCGGCAGCTAAGAGAAGTGTACGCCTAAAGGCAGCTGGGCTATTTGGGCATCCCCCAAGACAGCCAATCAAGGTGAGACTCCCCCGGGGGACTTTGAGTAGGGACTGAGGAGCTGGCCTGGGAGAAGGCATCCAGAAACATCTACTGTGGCCGGAAGGCATGATCAGGGAGAGAGGGCTTGGGTTTTCAGAGACCATCATTGGGGGGTATCCGGCCCCCGTTTGCCTGTTGTCTTTTGTTTACCGGAGAAATCAAAGCCAAGGTCTTGTAAACAACGGATAGATGTAGATTCCTTGGGGAAAGTCTTCATCATCAGGTGGGCAGCCCTGTACCTGTGGTGGAGAAGGTCTCAGCGGTGCGTTGTGGGGTAGTGGTTATGTACTTTGATGCCATTTTTTTTCTGCCTTTCATGAAGGAAAGGCGAGTCCCCTGGAGGGAGCTGGGCCTTCCATCATCTGTCTGTTGCCTCCCCTCCCTCTCCTCTCTTGCTCTGGGGAGGTGCAAGAGCCATGTGGGCCTCTCATGGCTCAGCGTGAGACATCCGGAAGCCACAGGGCCCTGGGAACCGGCAGATTATCCTCTGGTGCTCTGCCACTCCAGCTAAGTGGTGTGGAGGGACAGATGCAGGCAGGCCGGGTGTGGCCCTGTCTCATTCTTTCAAACACTGTGGCTGGCCTTGGTGGCTCTCTCTTCCCTCTGAGCCTTGGACAGCAGTTGCCCTCAGGCTTGGTGGGATGCTGGGAGAAGGGCCCAAGGAAGAGGACAAATGTGAGAACAGAGTCTGCTTAGAAAGACGCCTGCGGATCCTGCCAGGGAAATGTGGCAGGCAGGGGTGGGACGAGGGGTCTCCTAACTTCGGGGGGGGGGGGGGGGGGGCCCTTTTAAGGAAATGGTTCCTTTCTTGAGAGCATTTGGCCCCAGCATTTTGCTCTCTGATAGGCTTGCTCTCAGAGGCTTCCGAAGTCCCTCAAGCCCTGGAGATGTGCGGCCTTCCCAGGCCCCGACCTCCTGGGTGTGATCTCGGGGACCCCCATCATGGCCTCACATTATGTTCTTTTTTGCTCTGTCTCAGAAACGTTGCACTGCGGTGGGGGTGGGGGGCCGGCCCTGGGACAACCGGCAGAGGCTCTTGACCCAAGTCAACAGTTGACCTGAGGGTGCTTGGGAAGGGCCACACTGGGGGCCCCTCTTTACCCCTGACTTCCCAGAGCCTGGGAGGAGGCCCAGGCAGGGGGCCGAGGCCACCCAGGCACCGCTGGCCATTGGCTGGCTCCCGACCTTGATCAGTTTAGAGTGGGGCCGGACCCAGACAAGAACAGCTTGGAGCAAGGGCATTAGATTCCAAACGTGATTATGCAGTTGCCCCATTTGGGAAGTTACATAGCAACAAATTCTCGCTGGGTTCCTTCTCCCTCCCCTGGCTCAGAAGCAAGCCCGGGGCTGGCCAGCTGGGCCGGTGCGTACAAAGGGCTGTAATCAACATGCCCTTGGAACAGGCCGCTGCACTCTCCGCCTATTGAGCGCAATTTCACAGCACTGGGAAGGCCTCATTATGGCGTGGGCCGTTGTCCTATACAAAGTCAGAGGAGATGGATTTCTCCCTTTTCTCGGTAGAATGGTTTGTGAGGGATACTCTCATCCTGGAATCTGTCAAAAGATCGCGGTTTTGTTTATCGTTTGTCTTCTTTATGGACTCCGGGACTCTCTTCTCTCTGGGGCCGGCCATTTAACCATCCTAGCCTTGTCTCCGTTCGAACGATATTAATCTGTCATCTTCCCGAACTTTCTGTGATGGATAAAGATGTTCTGTGAGTCTCGTGCGAACCGAGTCACGGAGAGAACTAAGCCGCTGCGTCAGCGCCCCCGCAGGGAAGGGCTGGAGTCTCATCTCCTCGAGCAGCGCTCGACACCCCGGCCTTTTTGAGGCCACGGTCAGCGAGGCCCGGTGCAGGCTGCCAAGAAGGTGTTGGGGTCCTCGGGAGATGGAGGCCGTCGCGGGGCGGCGCGCTGGTCCTCTCCCCTGCTCCCCAGTACCCCCCCACCCCCGTTTCTTCCTGCAGCTCTGCCAGAGCCTGGGGAGGAAGTGGGTGCCCCGGGCCGCCCCCTCTGGCTCCCTGATGGTGTGTGCGGCCCCCCATGTGTTTCTTATCCTCCAACCTCAACCTTCACTCCAAGGCATCTTCAGTTCAGTATATTTCTAACTTGTTCGCACCCTTGGTTGTAGTTGGGAATCACCTGGAGATTTGAAAATACTGACACCTGGGTCCTACCCACCTCACCCGGGGGATTCTGGGTTATTTAATGAATAACCGGAACGCAGATGAGACCTGAGCGCTGGGGGACCAGGACTGAGGTGAGGGGCTGGGGGGCTGTGCTGGTGTTGGAAAGGGGCTGCTCACAGGGATCCCCAGGATGGATTCTTTTGAGAGGAGAGATTTATCAATGAATTCAAATGTTCTGTTTTGACTCTCTTGATGAAAAGTGGGTGGGAGGGGGTTGTGTTGAAAATTAAAATGTTTTGCCTGGCAGGGTTGGCACGCTGGTGCGTCCTATCATGCCGGCATCCAGAGGAAGAATCACCGCTAGACCCTGTGTGTGGGAACACGCAACCGCGAAGCTGCATCGCTTGAGGGTTTAGTCACAGCACAGCTGGGAGCCTGGGACCCCAGGACCCCATACTCCTTCCTGGCTCTAATGCGCTGTCCATGCAGCCCACAAAAGCCTGATAGCCTCAGGAGTGTCCTTTGATTCTGTGGGACCCTTATGACATTTCTTCTTCCTGCCTGTTACCATGTGGGGGGTGCAGGGGAAGGGATGATCATCTCTGGCAGGAGGGCGCTCGGCTTAGAGGGCGGAGACCACCCCATGAGGGGGTGGGCTCTGTCAGGGTGCCCTTATGGCCCAGCATCCCCGGGGAGAGAGAAAATCCCCTGTGGAAGAGCCAGCTCTGGCTGTGGCCACTGTTGGTGCAGCCTCTGTCTGCTCCCTGGGGAACGTGGAGGTCAGAAATCCTGATCTCGGCTCTGGCTCCAAGTTCAAAGCCTGTGGAGCGGCAGACAAGTCATGTCTCCCTAGACCTCAGTATCCTCATCTGTGAAATCGCGTCCAGATTTATGATCTCTGAGTCCCAGCCAGCTTCCACATTCCACATCCCGCATGCTCTTTTTCAATATTCAAAATTTTACGCCCCTCCGCCCCCAGTCCTGTGTCAGTGAATTTTGCGACCCAGCAACTTGGAAACGCTGGCAGAGCTAGGAAATCGTGTGCAGGTGGTTTGGTCCCAGGGTGTTTGCAGGTGAAGAGAGTTCTCGCTCCAGGGACTGGCTCACACAGTGCCCTGCGGGGTCTTCCAGGCTCTGCTCTGTGTCTCCTCCCCCCACCCCCCGGCTGTCAGCTGCCTCCTCTGTGAAGCCCATCCATCCTGTTTCCATGTGGGCATTCCTGGGGAGTCCCTGGGGGCCTGCTCAGGGGCAAAAAAGCTCAAGCTTTGATATCTGAGCCCCTCCCCCCAGTTAATGGAGGGCATTTTCCTTGGGGGCGTCAAGGAAACCAGATGATGTAGAGGACGCCCCAGGCACACGGCATGGGCTCCGTACCTGTTAGCGGTCAGGAGGAGGAGGAGACGGACTGGCCAGGGCCCCCTGCCGCTGCCCGCATGCCCACGGAGCAGGGGTCTCCGGTTGCCTTCGGGCGTCTGGTGAGTGGCCGTGCATGGGGGAACCGGCCCCTCTCACTGGAAGGACTCAGCCTGGGTGTGGACTCAGAAGCCGATTCCCACAGGACTGGGCAGGGCCCCGGGGGTTTACTCCAAGGCCGTTGCACAGTCTCCAAAAGGGATTGACACGCTTTGGGAGCAAAAATGACAAATGAGTCGAAGGGCAGAGATGAGTGCCCGGCAGCTGCTTGCGGAAGCCCAGGGCAGAGGGGTGGGGACGGGCCTCCTGTGTGCAAAAGCGCATCTGAAAGGGATACGAGAAAGGCCCAGCAGCCTCTCGGGGGCTCCCGACTGGCCTGGGGCTGGGAGGGGGATGCCAGGCCCGAGCTGGTCCCCACTGCCCTGCCTGCACAGGACCCAGGCCCTCCGGCGCCTCCCCACTCTGCTGTACAGCCCCGGGCCACCTGCCCTGAGCCTGTGCGTGCCCGTGCACGCGCCCCCCCCCCCCAACCCGGCCCCCAGGCTCTCTCTGGGAACCGTCTGTAGGACCCATGCCTTCCGCCTCGGCTGTAAATCAGGTGCAGGAAGGCTGTGGTTAACTAGATCACGGAGGGTCAAATAACCCAGTTTGGGATTACGGGGCTCCGCTCCCCTTTCACTTCCTGCTGTCTGCACCTTGATCTGAAGGTGGCAGGAGAAAGGCGAGGTAGTGCAACTTGAAACATTTATTCTTTTGTGCCTTGTTAGCAACTGCTGGGAGAAAGGCGAATGCAGCGAGGGAGGAGGGGCCGCGGACAGCTGAGATGCACTCTTGGATGTAAATTACCCTCACTCCCTCGTGAGCAGGGAGAATTTAGGAGCAGGGAGTGTTCCGCACCGGGGCTGGGCTGCCGATGATCTAGGATGTGAGGGGATTATCTTTCCCCCTGCCCCCCTCTGGGGCCAGGATTTGGCCCGAGTTTGCGCACTGATTGAGCGAGTATTTGCTGCACACCTGCTACATGCAGGAGCCAGGGTGGTTACAGAGGTGAGGGACATCGTCCTCGGAGCTCCCTTTCCGGAGGGAGGTCGATGGCAAGCAAAGGAGAAAAAGCAAGTAGCAGATTATTATACATTGTGGCGAGTCACAAGGAGGAAATACACAGGATAGAAAGAAAGTGAGCCCGAGGCAGAGGGCAGGGCCGGCTCCTGGGAGCGTGGGCAGGAGGTGGGCCCCCTTCCAAGAGCAGTGGAAGCCACGGGGTGGGACACTCAGGAGAGGAGAGACTTGAGTGGCATGTCTGGCTTAGCTTCTAAGACTTCCTTCCGTGAGACGTGCCACAGATGAGAGGAAATGTTTGCATGTCACATACCCGACAAAGGGTGAGATTCGCGCTATGTAAAGAACTCTCAAAATGCAATGGCAAGAAAACAGACCACTCAATTAGAAATGGGCAAAATACTTGAACAGGTCCTTAACAGAGATGCACAGATGGTAATGAAATACAGGAACCCTCGTGGTCATTAAGGAGATAGAGATTAAAACCAGGAGATCCCACTCCATGCCTGTTAGAACGTTGAAAATAGGAAGTCCTGACGATTCCATGCACTGACGAAGATGGGTAGTGATTAGAACTCTCTTATTCCACTGGTGGGAATTCCAAATGGCACAGCCACTCTGCCAAACAGTTTGGCAGTTTCTTATAAAATTATAGATCTGCGGTAAGACCCTGCAGTCTGCACCGTGGACGTTTCACTCGACAGTGGAAACGAATTGCCTTTTGACCGACCCGGCAGCACAGACACGTCTCTGGTACGTTCGGCTGAGTAAAGGGGGCCAGTCCCAAACATTACGTGACGTTCGTCCATACGTTGTATGTGCTGTCTGGTCCCAGAAAAGGGTTCTGAAAAGGCAAAGCTGTAGGGACGGAACAGATCCGTGGTGGCCAGGAGTGGGATGGGGGACTGACCACAGAGGACCGAGAGAGGCTTCTTGGCAGAGCTGGGATGCTCTGTGTCCTGACTGGGTGATGGCGATGCTGGGAGGCTGCTTCCCCAGGACTCTGAAACTGTGTTTTTGGACCTTCTGTTCCCCATCTCCTGCTCCTCACAGCCCTGAACTCGTTCGGTGGCTAGCTCCCCTTGGGTCAGCACTCACTTCTCCTGCCAGGCTTCCCTGAACCCCGCCTTGCTGGTCTCCCACCTTGCACCAGGTCCCCTCCATTCTGGAACACCCCGTCAGCCCTGGCCAGCTTTCACATTTCTCTTCTCGGTGGCCAGTTTTCCTCACCTTGTTTTGGGAAGTGGAGAAAAAGCAGGTTCTTGGACACCCCTTAGTGCCTGACATTTGGGCCCTCCCAGGGCCACCTCTGGGTGCGGGGCTTCCCACCAGGCTTCCCCCGTGAGACCCGGCACGTAAAAGAGATGTGGGAGCCATTCGGATCTGAACCTGATTTTCTTTAATGATGCGGCCCTCTCTGTTGTCATGTGCTAGACGATGAGGTCCTCCCCTCCTTCCTCTCCCTCCGCACCTCTCCTCCTCCGCTCTTCTCCACCTCCCCCCTCTCCCTTCCTTCTCCTCTCCCTCCTTCCTCTCCTTCCCTCTTCCTTCCTCCCCTCCTCTTTCCTGCTCCTTCTCCTTCCTTCTTCAGCCTTTCCCTCCTTCCCCTCCCCCTTCTCCTCCCCCTTGTCTCTCTCCCCCCTCCTCTCTTCTCAACGCCCCTCCCTCCTCCTCCTCGCTCTTCCCTTGACGGTGGGGGTGCCGGCTGGGTCCTTAGAGCTGTAGAGACCAGGCATTACACTGTTAAGTTGGAAGTGACTTTAGTGGCTGTGCAGACCTCCATCCTTACAGAGGAACACCCCCTGCGGTCCAGAGGGGGCGAGGCACTAACCCAGAGTCACACAGCGGCACTGGCAGGAACAGGCTGGGACCCGGGCCTCCTGAGGCTCCTGTGAAGCTACCTGTATGCCGGAGCTGGCTGGCCCTGACTGGGGGCCTTGGGCAGGGACAGCCTGGGCTCCCCTCTGCCCTGGAAGGCACTCTGGCCCGCCGAGGGAGGGCGTGAGAACCCTAATCCTCCCGCCTTCTCAGGGCCCTGGGCTTCTGCCTGCTCTCACCTTCCTCTTTACGGGAAAACCCTCGGGTACATTGTTTCCAATGACCAGGTGCTGCCTGGCCCACGCCGACAGGGTGACCTGCCGTGGAGGGGATTGACCTCCTCGAAAACGTGGCTGAATTCCAGGGAACTGGGAGTCACCAGATGGGCTCCCGGTGGCGGAGCACGTCCTGCCCCAGGCCCCGTGCTCGGAAGATTGAGGGAAGCTCTGTCCTCGTGAAGGGAGAGACTCCACTCTCTTCACTTCTGCATGCCCCACATTGCCCCCAGCCCCGCAACCCTGCTCAGCCCTGCCCCTCGCTGCCCTGCCTGAGGTCGTGCCCCCCGGGAGCCAGGGTGCAGGAGTTTGTAGGAGGCTGTGTGTGTCTGGGCGAGTTTTCGGGTCGAGGGGATACAGCAAGATCCCTTTGGCGTTTTCTCCCTCAGGGCCAGGGCCCGGGGCCTCCTTGGTGACTGGTGGGCTCAGACTCCCTCCCTTGGGCATTTGCTAGCAGATCACCTTGTCCCTGGCTGCAGAGGAAGCCACTGTGGGGCACTGTCACCTGTCACTTCTCCCCACACCTTGAAGCTCACCCTTCTTTGCACAGAGGATAGGACTTGGGCTTTGTCTGTGGGTTTTGGCGGAGGGTCCATTCTTCGGCGCTGACATGCTTAGAATTGAGAAGGAGCTCCAGGCCACCTGTTAGGATCGCCCTTGGCCGCCTGTAACAGCCATCCCGCCGGGGCTTGGGTTCAACAGGTAAGCAGGGCTTTCTCCTTGGAGAACAGGAACTCCGGAGGCACCGAGACCCTCCCGGGTCAGGCCCCGTCTGCCTCCCTTCCGTGGCTTTCCCGGCCGGCGCGTGGCCCCCTCCTCTGTGGTCGTGCCGAATCCAGAGGCTGGCGTGAGGAACCAAGGGACAGCGTGAGTGTGTAGAGGCGTCAGGTGCCTGGGTGGCGGCGCTGAGCTGCAGAAACGCTCGCGTCTGGGGCTGGGCCCACCCCCTCTAGAAGTGACCTGAGTAAGCCTTCTGAGGCCCCCACCTTTTGGGACCTCGATGGCTTCTCGACCTGGAACAGCAATTTTCAGGGAGGCACAGGCAGCCCGGTGAAGAGCCCAGTGGCTCCAGGTCTTTGCAGAATCTGGGCAGAAAGATCTAATCCAGAGACAGGCTCGCCCCATGGGGGGGGGGGTGGAGACACAGCGGCCCTGCCCTCGCTGAGGATGGCCTGCGGCCCGGGCCGCTGTCAGCTGGCCCCAGGGTCCCCCCACCCCCCGCCGGTGGCGGCACGCCAGCCCAGGCCACTGACAGATCATCAACAGCAAGGGGCCACGGTGAGGACAGTGCAGCCTTCACCCCAATTCTGCTCTGGACAGCTCCCTTCGGTGCCTGAGCAACCTTTGGTGACCTTCCAGCCAAGGGCTGGGATCTAGAAGTTACTGGCACACAGCTGTGTTCCGTCAGCATGGAGGGGAGGAGGTCTTGGCAGGAATCAGCGTTACCAGCGGGCTTTCCAGGCAGGCCACGGGAGGTCAGCTGGCATGAGCCTCGGAGGTCCACACCCGCCTGGTGCCCATGCCCCCGTCAGCCTTGGGACGGCGGCAGCCTGTGCTGGGGCCCTCAGCGTCCCCAGGGTTGTCTGAGACATGCGGCCCCAGCCCGGTCCGCCTTCCCACCACCGGAGGGGACCGAAGGGCCCAGAGGGAGGTCAGAGGTTTGCTCCAGCACCTCCTCCTCACAGCACGGGCCCCAGCTTGGGTCAGCCTGAGTCTCTCCTCACTAAGGAAGAGGAGAGAAAGACCAGACCCACGAGCGATGAACGTGAACGTAGGGCAGATTTAAGACCAGCTCCTGATGGAGATTCACCGCTGTGTCAGGGGAGAGATTGGGACAGTTCCATTTTGCTTCTGGGGATCCTGCAATAGGAGAAACCCACCGACAGCCCCCTCCCCCTTGGGCTGCCCCTGTGACTCCTGGGACCTCCTGTCCCTGGGCCGGTGTCCCCTGCCCTCCTCTGACCTGACGGGGTGCCCACAGCCAGGACCGCAGACTCCTGCCGTGCCCTCCAGCCATGCTGGCTGGCTGCTCTGCTCGCCCTTATTTCTTGGATGTCCACCTTCTCCCCCATTCAGGCAGAAATGCCAGCTTCCTGCAGACAGCTCCCCTCCCCCACCGCCTCCACACCCACATCCAGGCTTCTGCAGGTGGGCAGAGGAAGGGGAGGCTGCCCAGCTGCCTGTACCCGGAACGCACCCCTAGATTCCGGGGCACAGGATTCTGCCGGGAGCTCAGGTGTCCCGTCCCTGCTGACATACCCTCTCTTGCCCCAGCGACCTGGTAACGGTGGGGGTTCTGGCTGCTCCTGGAATGAAACCCCACGGGCTGGGGTGGTGTAGACCAGACTTTGTCACAGTTCTGGAGACTGAGAAGTGCAAGGTCAGCGTGCCCTGGGTCCAGTGTCCGGTGAAGGGCGGCCTCCCGGTGCGGCTGGCGGCCCTCTTGTGCAGAGAGCTCTTCCTCTTCCTCTGCAGAAGGGCCCTGACGCTGTCCTGGGGGTCCCCGTCCGCGACGTCACCTAAACCTGATACCACCTGAAGGCCCCACCCCTAACCCATCGCATGGGGGTTAGGGCTTTGACGTGAATTTGGGGGGGACACAAGCTTTCGGTCCCTAGCAGGGGGGACGTCCTCCCAAAGTCCTCTGGCTACTCTGTCCCCGGGTCTGCTCCTTTGACACAGGGAGGGACCCCCGCTTTCTAGCCTGTTCCAGACCAGGAGGAGGGGTGTGGGACCTGCTCAGGCAGGATCTCCAGCTCCCAGTGAGGCCGCTCCCTTTCTGCACAGCCCTGGGAGGCTTCTTCCGCTCTCTAGTCTCTGCACATCCAGTCGGGGTGTTTACCCAGGGGATCCCTGTGTGCCTTCCTGATGCGACAGCTTAAGGGTTGTGCCCCCCCAGAAGCCTGAGCCTTGGGCCACTTGGCTGCGGATCAGGGCAGGCCCAGCAGCCGGGGGGTCCCACCTCAGACCTGGCCAGCCCCACGGCTGTGTCGGGCCCCCAACCCCATCCCTCCTGCCCGGAGAGTAGGAAGGGGCGCCTGGGGGCCGGGACGGCTGAGGACGGAGGAGCGAGGGGGCACAGACTCACCCCTTGAAGACTCTGAACTCCTCCACCAGTAATCAGCCTCTGGGATTGGCCTTCCCCAAAACACCCCTGAGTGTGGGTTGGCCTTCCTCCTGGGGCTCTGGAGGGGCTCCCCTGCTCTGCTTCCCTGCTGCCAAAAGAGCCTTTCAAGATGGTCCATTTTGAGGGGCATCTGGGGGGCTCAGTCAGTTGAGCGTCTGACTTCGGCTCAGGTCATGAATGATCTCACGGTTCATGGGTTCGCGCCCTGCCTCTGGCTCTGTGCTGACAGCTCAGAGGCTGGAACCTGCTTTGGATTCTGCGTCTCCCTCTCTCTCTGCCCCTCCCCTGCTTTCACTCTGTCTTTCAAAAAAATGAGTAAAACATTAAAAAAAACCCAAAGATGGTCCATCTTGATTTTCATTCCCCATTTCCAGGCAGGCAGGTGGCGGGTTCCCGGAGCTTCTGGAATACATGTGTGGATTTGACCTGCTCTTCCTCCGTCCTCCGGGGTGGGATTCACAGGGGAGACCCGAGGGAGGGGCTGGCCACTGCCCGACCTCTGACCCTCCTGTCCTGTGTCCTCCGCAGCCTGTGATTGCCACCCCGTGGGTGCTGCCGGCAAGACCTGCAACCAGACCACCGGCCAGTGCCCCTGCAAGGACGGCGTGACGGGCATCACCTGCAACCGCTGCGCCAAGGGCTACCAGCAGAGCCGCTCGCCCATCGCCCCCTGCATAAGTACGTGCCCGCCCCTTCCCCCTCAGCCTTGCCTGCTGACGTCCAGTGGGCTGAGCACCGATTGGTGTGGGGTCTCTGTGTTCGCTGCCCCGCACTCAGTGGGACTCTGTGCCAGACCCCCGCCCCCCCAAACCTGTGGGGTGCCAGCAGAAGCCGCTGGGGGGAGCTCAGCAGAGCCAGGCTGCTGTTCCACGTCCTGTCAAAGACTGAGTCTCCCGCTCCCAGAGAGAAGCAAGCCCCTTTCCTCCACCCAGGGCCCCGTTGCCATATTCTGCCTTGACCCTGGACCTGGTGGCTTTGTCCCGGGGGTCACCATCATGACTGCTGCGGGAATTCCATTTTCCCCGGCCGGTTCCCGTGCACGCATGGAGGACAGCACCCCTTAGCGTCTTGGGGGCCCCTCAGACCAGCTGTGAGTCCCTCGGTTGCTGGAACGGGGAGGGGCGTGAGCAAGGTGGCAGGGGTCCATCAGCGGCGGCCCGGGCTCAGAAGGGGCTTGCCGGTCACAGCTGGAGGTCAGAACCAGGTGTCGTGCCGGAGACTCCGCCTGGACTGGGTGTCCGGCCCAGCCGGGAGCTGGCCCCAGTCGGCCCTGGCCTTCTCGATTCCTTGTGCAAAGCCGACCTAACCCAGAAGGGAGAGCAGAAAATCACGGATCCCAGCTAAGCAGGCAGACCTGAGGCATGACATCTGCTTCTCCAGAGTGGGGGTGAGCGCACCCTGGCCCTGGGGATCTGCCCCATCACCGAATTTAGTGTGGCTCAATGTTTCCTTTTAATAATTAAAAAAAAATAATAAGTTTTATTTATTTTTGAGAGAGAGAAAGAGGGTGAGCGCAAGAGAAGGGCAGAGAGAGGAGACACAGAATCCAAAGCAGGCTCCAGGCTCTGAGCTGTCAGCACAGAGCCTGACGCGGGGCTCGAACCCATGAACCATGAGATCACGACCTGAGCCGAAGCCAGAAGCCAGATGCTTAACTGACTGAGCCCCCCACGCGCCCCTAATAATTTTTGAATGCTTGATGCCGAAGCCAAAAGACTAATGTTTTATGAAGTGCAGAATGCTAGGCGATGAAAAGTGAGGTGTCCCTCAAGTTCTGTGGGGCCACGGCTGCGCCCACTGGTTTAGCTGCTTGTCTGTGCCCGCTTGGAGCTGCGCCAACGGAGTAGCCACTGCGGAGACGGTGCAACCTGCGGAGCCCGAATGTGTCCACGAGGCTGGCCCTTTGTAGGAGAGCCCGCTGACCGGGGTGTTCCCAGGGGCCTGGTAACAGCGGGTCACCCGGGTCCCGGCCTCGGGAAGTTGAGCTCAGTGCCCGTCCGGGGTAGGAATGGTTTTCACGGCCACGTCTAGTTGTCAGAGTCTTAGAATTTGCAACCCCCCCTTCTCTTCCTTCTCTCCGAAAAGCTGCAAAGTGAACCTGTTTAGAAAGCTGGAGGGAGCCCAGCACTGCTGTTGGGGGTGGGGGTCGAGCTCAGGAATGGCTGCAAGCACCACTTCAAAGTCCTTGACCTGGCGCTGATGTTCCATGGTCCTGAGACAGAAGGAGACAGAAACCTCGGGGAGCGGGAACCCGCTGTGCCTCCTCTCCCTTCCCCTGCTAAGGGCGGGCTGCTGCCAGGCCCAGACGTTCCCACCAATCGTGTGAGACCTGACAGTCCACTCTGGCCAGGATTTCTGTGTGTTCCGCTGTGGCCACGGGCTGGCCATGGGCACCCAGACAGCGTTCCCTGGGGGCTGGTGCCTGGCTTGTCCCAGGTCTGGGAGCCGGGCCCTCTGCACATGGCCCAGGACTGGCCGGAGGCGCTGGGGCTGGGCAGCCCCATTGCTGGACGTCCGTGGGCCATCCGATGATCCCTCCGGGAACTTTCTGCTGGGACCGTGTGGCTCACGAGGGTCAAGAGAAAACCCCCCCCCCCCCGAGAGCAGGATCGGACTCCGAATCGAGGACTGGCTCCTCTGCCCGTCCCTTCTCAAGGTGACTCTCGGGCAGGTCCCCCATCTCCACCTACCAGGTTTCAGTCCTCAGCTGGTCCAGAGTCTGGAGCCTGAGGGCGGTCTTGGTCCCAACAGTTAGATGGTGGCCAGAGTCTGGGAGAATCGTGGAGACCTCTGTGACCCTCCTGTTCACCAGGGGAGGTGGTGTGCCCCCTGGCTGAGCCTCCTCCACTTTCTGGGGCACAGGGCGGAGTCAGGAGCTAGTGGGAAAGAATTGGCATTTGGGGTCCACAGGGAGTGACCCCGGAAAGTGCATGGGTCTCTCGGGCCCTTGGGTCTTCCATGGGTCTTCTCTGTTCTGGCCACGGAGAAAATGCCTTAGCTTGTGAGGTGGGCCGCGGGGAGCCCTGGCCAGGGCAGCCCTCCTCTTCTGGGGCTGAGGAGTGGGGGAGGGAGGGGGGCCCGGGGAGGAGCTTGTGCTGTGCTCATCTTTTCCTAAGGTCAAAAATAGCATCTTCTCACCCGGTTTTCTCTTCCTCCCATCCGGAACCCCACAGAGATCCCCGTGGCACCTCCGACCACCGCAGCCAGCAGCGTGGAGGAGCCGGAAGGTAGGCGTGCCCCGCGACGCGGTGGGGAGGGGCGGGGGGACGCCAGAGCCCTGCTGGGTCTGAGTGGTACCCGGGACCAGACTGAGGAGCACGGAGCCACAGGGCGTTTCTCTGTGATGTTCCCTCCGAGATTAAAGCGGGGGGCTTCCGGGTGCCTGCGAGCTAGTTTCTGGTCCAGCTGGGGCTGCGGGGAAGGAAGGAGGTGGGGTGGGGGGCATGAAGAAGGCCTCTTGAGCTCCGAGGTCCACACACAGGGCTGGGGGGCAGGGACTCGGCAGGAAGATCACACCCTCACGTCCCTCCCCGGCCTGAAATCAGGTGTTCTGTCCCCTGCGAAGCTCCGCCCTGAACCACAGCCGGTTCCACACCGAGTGAGAGGGGGCGTGTCCAGTAGGAGGTTTGTGCTCGTTTGCCGCTTGGACATCACGGGCCAGACTGTGATTTATAATCTTTAGTAAAGAAGCCGGTACGTTGTGTTACTGTGTCGTAAAGCTGGGGCTTTGAAAAATACTTGGGTAGGTCTGTTTCAGTAGGGTTCGTTTCCTCCGGAGTCCTGGGTGTTTTGTGTTGCAGTTAGAAATACTGCTGTGAGGGGCGCCTGGGTGGCTCAGTCAGTTGAACATCTGACTTTGGCTCAGGCCACAATCTCGTGGTCCGTGAGTTCGAGCCCCGCGTCAGGCTCTGTGCTGACAGCTCAGAGCCTGCAGCCTGCTTCGGTCGGATTCTGTGTGTGTCTCTCTCTCTTTCTGTTCCTCCCTTGCTTGCATTCTGTCTGTCTGTCTGTCTCTCTCTCTCTCTCTCTCTTAAAAAGTAAATAAACATTGAAAATTTAAAAAAAAGAAGGCAATCTTGCCGTGAGGAGAGGTCCCCGGGAGTCACCAGTCCCTGTGCGGAAAGGGAATACAGAGCCTGTGCTCTGGGCGCTCAGCCTGGCTGGAAGAGAAGTCAGGTGGGGAGCAGGCCAGGCCAGCTGTGAGGTCAACAGCCCTCAAATAGGAAAGGACAGAGGAACATTCTAGAAAGTGCCTGCGGCCACAACCCATGAAAAACCAGAGATATCTCGGTCTTGGGCTGCCGGATAGTCTTCAGTGTCCTTTGGTTGAGCTGCAGGGGACTCTTCCAGGAGAAACAGTAATGGGAAAGCGTTTTCCATAAACACATAATGTGAGGCGTCTGGGGGACTGGGTTAATCGTCTGACTTCAGCTCAGATCATGATCTTGTGGTTTGCAAGTTCGAGCCCTGCATCAGACTCTGCGCTGACAGTGCAGAACCTGCTTTGGATTCTCTCTCTCTGCCCCCACCTGCTTTGCATGCTGTCTCTCTCTCTCAAAAATAAATAAACTTAAAAAAAACATGCAACCATCTCTGCTCCGCAGGTCAAAGATTCCTGAGCGACCACATAGACACACTTGTCGCTTCCGCCTTTGATAAATCTGCCTTTCGTGGTATTTCCTTTCTTCTCTCTGCACCTTTAAAACCATGATTTAAATGGAAGCAGGCATTAAATGCTCTTGCAAAGCGTCTTCCTCGCGGCGGGGTTAAGTGGGCAGGTGTGACGCCCGCCGCTTGGGCCAGACCCTTTCTGACCTTGTCCCCGGTCCCTGGGATCTCTGGTGCTTCCTGCAGAGCCGGGGCCCTTCCCAGGCCTTGAGCGCTGGACCCCAGAGCCGACGGCCGCACAAACCCCGCCGGCCTTTTCCGCGGGCAGGAGGCCAGGGGCCTGCTGGGAAGCGGGCCTGGGAGCTCATACCTCCAAGCCTGTCGGTTCTTGCCGTGTTTGAATAGGGAAGGCCTCTGTGCCAGCCTGCCCGGGAGAAGCTTGTTCACTTTTGCCTGCGTAATGGGGGAGAATTCATAAACGGAGAGTTTGTCCCGAACGCTGATGGACATAACCTCGCCCTGAACCCATCCCCCCTTGAAGGGCCAGCTCCCTTGGGGAATGCTGGCCACCTGCTCACTAAGCTGGCCGGGACCCTCTCCTGGGGCCAGGAGGTGAGGGACGCCTTGCCCGTGGGGGGTCTGGGGACCCGGAGCTCACGGGGGGCACAGGGTAGGAAGGGGATACAGACTACCTGCTTCAAACCCACCTACGCACCGTCCTAGAGACCTCCATCCCGGGGCGAAAGGAGGGCCGCCTGCCTTCCCTCCCCTCCATCACCTCCACCTCCAAGGTGATTTGTTGATCTGCTTGTTTGGTTCTGTGATTTGGAGCCTGGAGATCGGAGGTTGATTCTCCACTGTGAGGCCTTGGAGGGCACTCAGACTTCTCCTGTCTGCCTCCCTTGAAGAACAATGGGGAGGTGGGACCAGTGGGGCCCTCCCTGCCCTGCTCTGGGGAGCAGTGAACCTTCTGGCTGTCTTCGTGCCTCTGGTGACAGCCCTCTTCCCCAGTCCCTGGCAGAGCCTGGTGTGGGCAGAGATGCCGGGGTACAGGGCTGACAGTGGCCGGGGCAGGCCTGGGGTGTCACGTTTGCCACTTCTCTGTGGCCGGTTTCACCCTTTCGGGGGCCCGCACCCTGCCTCCTGCTCTGCCTTTGGGAGGCGCCAGGTCCGGGCAGCCAGTCCCCCAGGGGAGCCCGGAGAGACGTCCCATCCGTGGATCCCAGTGGCTGGAGGAAAGGCTCCGCCCCCGGGTGCTCCCAGGTGTGGGTGACCTTAGACGTGTCTCTTCTGGATGAGCCTGGATTTTTCTCCTTTGGGGCTTTTGTTTTCCAAGATAAGGAATAATAGGTTGGGTGAGTGTGGAAACAACCTGGTGATACTTGATTGCGGGATTGGCTCGGCATCAGGGGCGGGATAGGGGGTGACGGAGCGCTGACTGAGTCAGGAGCCTAAGACCCCTGTTGTGCCGGATTGGTTTTCTGAGACAGTAGTCCCCCGCCCCCAATGTTGTCCACACAGGACACGTTTCCAGACCCCCCAGGGATGCTTGACCCCACGGACGGTCCGGAACCCTGTGGGTACTGTTTTCCCCCTGCATGCATACCCATGTTAGAGTCTTAAGTAACCAGGCGGGCACAGGAAGAGACAAGCCATGGGAACTCTGGGAAATGCGGCAGCTACAGAAGAGCGTGTCCTACAGTAGGTGAACGGACTCTGTCTCTCAGTGTCTCACCCTTCGTCTTGTGAGGATGGGGGGGTGGTAAAATGCCCCTAGACGGGACGAAGCGGGTGGACATGCAGGCGATAGGACACAGCGTGAGGCCACTCCTGACCTGAGGACATCAGAGGGGGCATTGCCCTGGGTGACCATGGGCAACCAAAACTGTGGCTTAGGGGCCTTGCTGTAATAATAGCTGTGGGGGCTGAATGAGGGGCACCCGGGGATGGGGCTCTGATGCAGTGGCGAGCTGTCATACGCTCAGGAAAAACCCGCTAGGATGGCATGGAAAAGTCCCACACCACAGTGTAGGGGGAGTCGAGCCGAGCTAGGGTCGCTCAATGGCTCAGCGGTGTGGGCTGTCAGCCTGCGGACGGGGTGCAGGGTCTCCTTGCTGGGGTGCAGGGGAGGACTCTTGGAAGACCTCGGGAGGGAATGGGCGGCATGGCCTGAGACAGGCAGGGGATGCGCTCGCCACACAGCCTTCCCGGCAGCTGCTGTTGGAGCCTGAACCTAGCAGGGAGTTGAAAACTGGAAGTCAGTTAAAGGCCAAGTGCTTGGCTTCATGGTGGCCGAGAGGTGGAGACAGCCCAGATGTCCGTCGCTGCAGAAATGGCTCAACCCAGGGGGGCTTATCCCTGCACCGGCCAGTGTTCCGTCAGAAAAGGGGCCAAAGTACCCATACGCCGCCACTTGGACAAACCGTGAATACGGTGCAGACTGGACGGTGCGGGAGACACGCGGCCACACAGTGTGCAATTCCCTGTACGCAAAATGCCCAGAATGAGCACAGCCAGACACGGATAGCAGATTAGTGGTTCCCAGGGACTGAGAGCGGGGAGGAGCAGGAAGTGATGTCTGACCGACACCGGCTTTCCCTTTGGGGTGATGGGAAGGTTCTGGGACTAGACAGAGGTGATGGGTGACACCACGGATGTGCTCAATGCCACTGAATTGCCCCAATTTAAAAATGGGTGACGCGGTAAAATTTCATGTTATGTGTATTTTACCACAATTAAAAAAGAGTCAGATGTTTAAAGATCAGAGTCAAGAGTGAAATGAAGCTGGTTGGTTTGGGGTGAGCCGAGCGGAGGTGGGACCATGGGAACAGGGCTCTGGGACCCGTGGGGCAGGGGGGGCCGTGCTTGCTTGCCGGTCCCCTTGCTCACTGGGCGAATTCGGAGGCCAGGGGGTGTCTTCCAGCACCTCCAAGCAGGCGTAGCTCAGCCAACACGGGGTTGATGGCAGATGTCAACGTGTCACTTTCCAGATGTGCGGCGGTGACCACAGTCCCTCCTCTGTGTTACGTAGAAAAGGTCCGGCCATACTGTGTGCATCACCTTTCTCCCTTTGGAGCCACCAGGGAAGGATGCGTTTCCTGGGCCTTCAGTATTCCCGGAGTAGAAGAAAGGGACCCTCGGGTCCACTGGGGGTGGAGGGGCGGCTCCTGGAGGGCTGGGACCGTGGAGCCTGTGGGCAGCCCGCCTCGCCTGCAAGAAGAGGCTCTGCTGATCGGCTGAGGGCCTGGTTTTCAAAGCCGGTGTGAAACAGCATATTGGTCAGTCCCGAATCAGCTGTGCAGGTGCATTTGCCATCAGATCAGGATCGTCCCCAGAAGAGGTTGGACCAGACACAGGAGGAAGGAGGAGTCGACCTTGGCTCCAGAGTCAGGGGAAGGAGATGGCCTTTACATAATGCCTCCTCAGTGCCGGGCACTCTGCTCCATTCTTGACCGTTAATCAGCCCTTCCACCCAGATGAGGTGCGGGTGCTGTGATTAGCCCCCCCGGTAACCGGGAGAGACTGAGTCACAGAGAGGGTAAGCGGTACGGGCGGCTGCAGCTACGTTCCGGCCAAGGCCTCCTGGCCTCCGAGTCTGCCAGTGGCCTTGGCCTCTGTGTCATTCTGTGTCCGGTGGTTATGCTGGCTGGTCAGCTTGGGGTGATTTTCAATTGTGTATTCCTGACGGTGTGGTAGCATTCTGCCAAGAGAGGGGACAAGCCGGTGCAGCAGCCAGGACCGAAAACCGAGGCGGAGGCGGAGGGGCGGCCAGTGACAAGCTTCTGTCCTTTGCAGGTGCCGGTTACAGGGGCTCCTGGGGGCGGCGGGGTGTGGACGGTCCGCATGTGGGGCTGGCGTGCCCGAGGCCACAGGTTCGGGTGGGCAGGACCATGCAGAACTCGGTCCGTTTTGGTCCTAAGGTGGCCCCGAGTGAGACAGGCTAGATGGGTCAGCTTAGAGGAGAGAGCGGCTTAGATGGGGGAGCAGGTGCGTCTGTCTGTCTGTCTGTCTGTCTGTCTCTCTCTCTCTCTCTCTCTCTCTCTCTCTCTCACACACACACACACACACACACACACACACACACACACAGTATGGCATTTGCATTATAAAAACACGCCTGCAGTGAACCAGCCGAAAATTGTTACAACTGGTTGGAGGAGGGAGGGAGGTCGTTACAAAATTTACATTCAAAGGGCAGTAACTTTTCTGAAGTACCAGCAAGAACTGCATACAAACCACCCAGTGAGTGAACACATCCAGGGGATGTCTGGCCGGTAGTGTTACTGGGGGGTACACAGCATTTGTGTAGTGCAAACAGAATCCCAATTAGAATGGTAAGCAAAATATCAAATACACAGAAATAAATGTAGCATTAAAAGTACAGAATGCATTTTAAAATTTAAAAACTTTTTTTTACTGTTTGTTTATTTTTGAGAGAGAGACAGAGACAGAGACTGAGCATGAGCGGGGGAGGGGCACAGAGTGAGGGAGACCCAGAATCCAAAGCAGCTCCAGGCTCCGAGCTGTCAGCACAGAGCCTGACGCGAGGCTCGAACTCACGAACCATGAGATCATGACCTGAGCCAAAGCCAGATGCTTAACTGACTGAGCCACCCAGGCATCCTCAGAATGTATATTTTTAAAGAGGGTAAAACTTTTCCAAGGGACACTGTGGAAGACCTGGGGGGGGGGGGAAAGGAAGGTCTTACTGGATGGGGGAGACTGAACACTGTAAAATGTCAATTGTCCCCTAAATAAGTTTAACGTGATTCTAGCCAACATCCTAATGGGATAAGACATGGTTCTTCAGTTCAGCGAGGGGAGTAACCGCGTACTAATAGTCAAGGAGGTTTTGAAAAAATGTGTGATGAAGGATGACTCGCCCTCCCAGGTTTTTACAGTATTGTGACCAGGATATTTAAATCAGTGTGACAGATGAATCACGAGGGCTGAGTAGAAAGTCCAGAAATGTAAACATAAGAACTTAGTAGGTGGTAAGGCTGTGATTCTTTTCAGTGAGGAAAGGATGAATCAATGCTGGGAAAACTGCCTATTTCTTTTAAAATAACAATAAATGAGGTTTCTACTTCATGCTGTAAACCGACATGAATCCCGGTGGATTAACAATGTCTATATTTTTAGTGAATCCTTAAAAGTTCTAGAATAAAACATATTCATGTCAGTGTAATCGTGGGGTGAGGAAAATTTTCTAAGTATGGTACAAAAGTCAGAAATCATAAGAGGAAAGATTTTAAGCAGATAAAAATGAAAACTTCTGTATGTCAAAACTCTCTAGAAGCAACAGAAAGACAAACTAAAAGGCGAGAAAAGTATTTGTGACATGGAGGACCAAAGATTAATATCCTCAATAAATAAAGAGTTCTTACAAATCAATAAGAACGAATGGGGGAGAGAGCATCTAATACAAAATTGAGCTGGCAAAATGAACTAGAAATTGAGAGCATTTGAACAAGTGGCAATAAGCCTCTGGAGTATTATACTTAGTAATAAAGCAACAACATGAACAAGAATAGTCTTTCAAAACTTATTTAAATTGACAACTATTTACAAAACAAAAAGTAATTCCCTGTGTTGAGCGGGTTGGAGAAACGGATTCACCCACTCTGGAGATGAAGGACCATTGGTGTCATGTATCAAAATTTATTGTTGACCCCATCCCTTCATTTCTAGGAATTTAGCCTAAGGAAATAGTGATATGTGCCAAGATTTAGCTATCAGGCCCTTATTACGGCATTGTTTATAATAAAATAGGGAAACAACCAGCTGTCTTTTAGTTACTCAATTATGGGGTTTCCACATAATTATGTTGTAGGAGTATATTCAAATATGAAATGGAAAAATATAGTATGCCAAAGCAGATTACACACAGAGGGTCAACTTCGGTTAAGAGTTAGACTGGACGCCTGATTAAAGATAATTAGATTCTGGGGGCACCTGGAGGCTCAGTCAGTTAAATGTCTGATTTCAGCTCAGGTCATGATCTCACAGTCCGTGGGTTCGAGCCCGGCGTCAGGCTCCGTACTGACAGCTCAGAGCCTGGAGCCTGTCTTCGGACTCTGTGTCTCCCTCTCTCTTGGCATCCCTCCTGCTTGTGCTCGCTCTCGCTCTCGCTCTCTCTCTCTCAAAAATAAAATAAACATTAAAAAAAATTTTTTTAAAGATAAAATGATTATGGGGGCGCCTTGGGGCTCAGGCAGTTAAGCGTCTGACTCTAGATTTTGGCTCAGGTCATGATCTCAGGGTTTGTGAGTTCGAGCCCCACACCGGGCTCCGCACTGACA
Organism: Suricata suricatta; assembly: GCF_006229205.1. NCBI lineage: Eukaryota > Metazoa > Chordata > Mammalia > Carnivora > Herpestidae > Suricata > Suricata suricatta. Next base: position 3,342,623 of record NC_043716.1, read on the forward strand.
GCATAGAGCCTGTTTGGAATGCTCTCTCTCCCTCTCTCTCTGCCCCTCCCCACCTCGAAATAAATAAACTTTAAAAAATAAATTTTAAAAAGTTTTAAAAGGAAGATAAATAGATTCTGGAGGGTCAGCTTTGGTGAAGACTGGCTTGTAGAACATTTTAAGTTAATTATTTCATTGTGCTCACATTTCACTGTGGTTCTGGGCGATAGGGCTAATTTTGCCCCCAGGGGACATATGTGGCCATTTCTGGAGACATTTTAGATTGTCATAGTCGGAGGGAGGGGCCCAGTGGGGAGGGGCCGGGGAGGCTGTGAACACCCTGTGACGCACGGGGGCCCCCACAACAAAGAATCGTCCACCCCAAATGCTGATGGCACGTGGAGACCCTGGAACACGGACAGCGGATAACAGCCACGGCCGTGTTACGGAAGGGCGCTGCTGCACTGGACAGACCACCTCGTTTGCTGGCTACATCGGAGGGGAGTGGGTGCGGTGGAGCCTTAGGACGCGGGGTTTCACCTGTGTTCACCTAGGAAATGTCTGCTAGTCCGTTTCCCGGGGAAAATTTAGCCCTGTCTAGAATAAAATTTATCCCGATATCTCAGTTTTATTATAAGTTACTATATTGTGGAATTAATGTCACCTAACCAGTTGTTACACTTTTTTTTGGTATTTTTTTCATCTTATTTATGAGAGAGAGAGAGCGAGTGCGCACGCACCAGGGAGGGGCACAGAGTGAGAGAGAGTCCCAAGCAGGCTCCACACTCTACAGAGCCCGACACGGGGCTCGATCCCACCACCCTGCGATCATGACCTGAGCTGAAATCCAGAGTCAGATGCTCAACCGACTGAGCCACCCGGGCGTCCCCAGTTGCTAAACTTCTGGGAGAAACCTCAGAGACACAGAGAGAACAGAGGTGTGGGCAACCACACTTCTGTCCCCTAGACTTAACAATTAATATGTGGTCCCATTTGCTTCAACATTTTTTCCTTAAGTATTTTATCCATGTATGTGTATCTGTTTTGAGAGAGAAGAAGAGAGAGAGTATGCATGCAGGGGCAGAGAAAGAGGGAGAGAGAGAGACCACAGGCAGGCTCTGTGCTGCCAGCGCAAGGCAAGGGGTGAGGCCATGGCCAGCCTGAATGAGGGCCCACCTTGTCACCTGGGGGAGGGGGGAGGGGGCAAGAGCTCTGAGCTTCCTTCAGGGGAATGTCCCTGAAGAGAGGGGACAAGGAGTCCTTTCTACGTGTGTCCATGGTGGGCACAGAAGCGTTGCGCCGTGACCTGAGGTGCCCGTCAAGGAGGAGGGTGTGAGGTGTCAGCATGGCTGACAGAGGGCCTGGAAAACTCTTAGTTGGGGTGGATGGGGGGCTGCGCTGTGCATTCAGATAGTTGTGATCATCATATGTCCCTGGGGGGGGGACAAACAGCTCCCCCATTGAGAACCCCTGGGCTAGACTCCGATTTCCTGACATCCCCACATCCCCCAGAAAGTCCAGGACAGGAGGCCAGAGGCCGAGCTCCGGGGACGCGGGGCCCGAGTGCAGGACCTGCTCTCTGCGCCCTGGCCGCGGACCAGGCTCGTCCCACACCGATTCTGTCGGAATGAATGAAATTGCCATTTTCTTTGACCACTGGTGACCCCCAGAATGGCCACATCAGAGGGTCCAGCCTACTGTTTGGCTCCTCTGGCCAGGAGGCCCTGCTCTGGGCAGCCTTTGCAAAGCTGTCCTTTTCCCTTCCCTCTCTGTCTGTCTCCGCATCTCTCTGCCTTTCCTTCTGTGTCTCTCCACCACCTTTCTATTCCTTCTCTGTCCCCTGGTCTCCAGTCTCCTCCCCCGCCCCCTTTGCTCTCCCCCATTGGGGTCTGCACAAAGGGCTGGGGCAGAGGTCAGGCTGGGGGTGAGCAGGGCCCAGAGAGCACCGCAGACCCCAACCCCCTGCTTGGGGCCTCAGTCGCCCCCCGGGGAGCACAAAGGAAGCCCTTTGTATAGCGAGGCCCAGGACCCCATTGTCTCCCCTAGGCCGGCCTGCAGGTCCAGCGGCCTCCAGCCTGGAGGAGGATAAAGGGATGAGCCTGGGAGGCCAGGGGAGCACGTGGGGGCGGAATAATTAGCCCTTCCTTGGAGCTCTTCCCACCAGGGACGCAAGGGGACCGCTGATGGGAAATGGCACGAATGACAGGTGTCAGGGAGGGAGGAGATTGGGATCCCGGGGTCCCGCCCCCGTGTCACGGATATCACAGGGTCCTTGGCAGAGGCCTAAGCCTCCCTGGGGGTTCCTGTCGAGGCCCTGGGGCTGGGCTGTGCCAGGCTCCCTGGCCAAGTCCCTGAGCTCACGGCCCGTCCTCTCCGGTCAGGATCGTGGTCAGGCTCGGCCCCTCACAACCTCCATAACCCTGACCTGGAGCAAAGGGAGGCTCCCGACCCAGAAGCGGGGGTTGGGCAGCACCCACAGCCATCCACTCCAGACTGAAAGTAATCATAATCATAGGAATGGATTGGTCTGCCAGGGCCACCACAGGAAAACCCCAGAGACCGGACGGCTTAAACGACAGTTTACCTTCTCATGGCTTCCGGAATCTGAAGTCCGAGACCAGGCTGCCATGGCAGTCGGGTTCTGGTGCAGACCCTCCTCCTGGCTTGCAGCCTGCTCACCCGCTGTGTCCTTCCCCCGGGGTGCACCCGGCAAGGAGAGAGCTGCTCGGTGTCTCTTCCCGTAAGGGTCCGGATCCCCTCGTGGGGATTTTTACGGGATACCGTGATGTCTGCAGCAAGTAATGATAGCAACAACTTTACTTTTTTTTTTATGTTTTTTATTTATTTTTGAGAGACAGAGCGCTAGCAGGGGAAGTTCAGAGAGAGAAAGAGAGAGAGAGAGATACAGAGATACAGAATCTGAAGCAGGCTCCAGGCTCTGAGCTAGCTGTCTGCACAGAGCCCAACATGGGGCCCGAACCCACGAACCGTGAGATCATGACCTGAGCTGAAGCTGGACGCTTAACTGACTGAGCCCCCCGGGCACCCCAAGCAACAACTTTAAACCACACAGTTATTTACCTGAGCATGGATTTTGTGACCCCCCCGCCCCCCCGCACAATTGTCTTCCAGGCCACTTGATGGTTTGGGCCTCAGTCTTCTCAGTGAAGTGAAGCCAAATGAGCTCCGTGGTCTATCTGACCCCTCCCAGCCCAGAATCCCCGGGTGCCAGCTGATTGTGGGGCCCCCTCTTCCTGCCTCCTTCAGGGCGCCATGCTGGGAATTGGCCTTGGTGGGAATATTTACACCCTAGAAATTGGTGCAAGCAACAGATCAAGACTTTTTCTCTCCAGAGAGCTGGTGGTTAAATTTTTCTCTGCATTTTTGCCGAAAGGCATCGTGGGCATGGGATTTCGGATCTTGATATGTGGTCTGGCGTCCACATTTGACATGGGGGCTTGGGAAAGACTCCTTCTGCTGGAAACGGGTTAGGCATTCATGAGCTCTGGGGCAGCAGGTTTGGTGAGAACGCCTTTGATCTTCCAGCCAAGCTGGGTTCCTTCCACCTGCTCCTAGGGAGAGCACTGGATTGTGAATCACGCCACAACCTCCTTCTTAAAGAAGGTTAAAGGGCTGGACGGTTATACCTGCCATAGGCTGGGGACTGCCCCGCCCCCCCCCCCCCCCCCCCCCCCCCCCGGAAGCGGTGTGCAGTTTTCCAGATATTTCCAATAGTTTCCATCAGCCAAAGGCAAGCCATCACAGGAAGTGCAAGTGGGAGCTGTTAGCCGCCAGCACCTGCAGGAGTGGGGGGTGGGTGCACCGGCCCCCTAAGGGGGCTCTGGGCAGGGCACCAACCACATCTGCTCTGTTGGGTAAGTTACTGGAGGGGGAAACACGTTTTATTGGGATTTGGGGACCCTCTGTGGATTTCTGTCTTGTCTACTCCAACCACCCTACACTGTAAAAAAAATACCTGGTGGTTATCCTCTGGGGCCCCATGTCTCCACTCTGACATCCAGCCAGCCACTCAGTAATGACGGTGTTGGATGGGGGCAGGCTGTGTGCCACAGCAAGAAGCCCCAGGTACCCCAACGCAGGTGCTTTTGGTGGGGCGGCTCCGTTCCAGGCAATGAGTCAGGGGTCCAGGCTCCTTTGGTCAGGAGGCTCTGTCATTCCCTGGGGGCCTGGAGGCCTCACTGGTTTGGCAAGAGAGAGCTTAGGGCAGCAAGAAGGAGGCTTATCCAGGCATCTCTTCAACCCGTGTCACATTGGCCAGAACTGAGTCACGTGACCACGCCTGCTGCAAGGGATGCTGGGTGATGTAGTCCGTAAGCCTAGGAGGAGCAGAAACGGTGCTCCCTCTTTGCCATGGACCTTTGTTTGCTCTAGTAGGAAGGACGAGGGACCTGCATTCTACCTGACAGCCGCCTCAGTCTGGGGTGTGGGCGCACCCTGGAAAGTACACAGAGGCGATGCTGGGCTCCAAGGCATGGCCTCACTGGCAGTGGCTTCACCAGCTGGGCCAAACGGCCAGCCAGGCAGCCGGTGACGCTACAGAGCTACAAGCATCCCTCATTCACGACCTTCCCGGGGAGCCCCAACTTAGCCTCCCCCGCCCCTGCTCCCCCTGCCCCCAACCACCCTTCAGTGTTGATGGCCGTTCCAGGCTGTGTCCACCGCTGGCTCAGGCTGGACGAGTGTATCGACAGCCAACTGGATCCCCATTGAGACAGCTTTGTTTTCCCTGCCGAACACAAAATCCCCTGTTCACTCGGAGAGCCGACAAGGAGGCCCCGTGGGGCTGGCCCTGTGGGAGCAGATTCCGGTGAATACCGCGCCCGAAAGGCGGCCGCTTATTAAAGGCGGATACACAGGATAACTCTGCCCTCCAGGCGGGAGCCAGAATGGGGGGCACGGAGCTGTTACAGCGGATTAGCGGCCACAGACTGATGGAGGCAGGTGCAGCCTTTTCTGCAATTTGGAAGGGTTTCTGAAATACGGATCCCGTGCTCTGTAAATCCTTCCCTTGGCCTCCTCTGGGCTACAGGCTGAAAATGGGGATTTCTTGTTGAGCCAGGCTCATAGCCGTGTGGAGTACCGCCCCCCGCCCCCGCCCTCCGTCCCCAGCATGCCTTGGGAATTCCGGTCCAAGGACTGGCGCACTTGTCCGTGTGCTCGTCCTGTCTTCACTCATCCACCCGTGGCGCGTTTACTGAGGGCCTGTATTAGGGCCTGCGCTGGGGTTACGGGGAGGATGGACCTCGGGGTCCGGGGTTCAGGGGACCGTGGTTTACTGCGTGAGAAAGCGGTGTCGATCAATGAGTCTGGTTCAGGCCGTTGCCTGTGACCTGACAGGCAGGCATACCCGCGTGGCCTTCCACGCGCCTCCCGCGGTCAGGCTTCGCCAAGAGCCTGCTGGGTCTGTTCCACCCTCATCCAAAGCCTCAAGTCCAAGGTGGTTCCCCCTCCCATCAGCCTTCTGTTTCATGGCAGATAAAGAGAACCAGGGGCATAGCTAGAAATTTGGGGTCCTCTAGCAAAACCTCTAGAAACTCCATCTAACATGGCGGCCTTTATATCTTGCAGAACGCTTGGGGGGCTGTATGCCTCTGGCTTCGATGCAGACTCGATCTCCGTGCCTACCCCTCATATAGAGACAGGACCCCGGCCATCTGCCCCAGCCAGGCAGCCCCCTTGCTCAGCGAGGCAGCTCGCCTTTCTGCAGCCAGCAGACCGCTCTGTCTCTAGTCTCCGGCGGGCTTCCAGAGCTCACATCTGGTGCAAGAGTGTTGATCTTTGATCCTGACCAGACACTGGAACTCGTTCAGTGTCTCTGGGTTTAGAGGAGCATGTTATTATGGGGGGTGGGGGAATGAAGAGGTGGCTTGGACCTCAGGCTCTCCCCCGGGCAGAGGCGCGTGAGATCAGTGTAATTCTCCTTGGTGGGGGGCACAGGTAGCTGCTGCCCGGTTTCTAACGGGAAGTGATGCTTGTGGCTGAATGGCGTCTGCCACATGTGTGCCCCCCATTCCCCGGGCTGAAGGCTGGCTGGTCTTTTTGCACTTCTCCATGGGGGCACGGCCAGGCCTCTGGTTCCCTTAGGTCTGTGGGTGGTGAGTGAGAGTCAGGAAGCCCTCCAGGACTGGGAGGCAGATGGGGAGCCCCACTTGGACATCTGGGGGTTCCTGGAGCCTGAAGAGGTGGTGATGACATGAAAGACTGATATAAAAGAATGGGACTGTCTCGGGGAAGCCTAGACGTGTCCAGACGGCGAGGGCAGGGCGGGGATGAAGTCCGGGGTGTCTGCTGGCCACTTGGTGATGTCCAAACCCTGGGCCCTGCCGTGGCTCTCCCTGGAACATGATTCCCAGAAGCTTCCGCAGGAGGGCATCTTCGTCTGTGGTTACCTGGAGTCTTCCGAGAATTTTCTTCCCCAGAGCAGACACAGAACCTTATTCTCCACATGGGTCTCGACAGGGCGGGTTTCAGTGTTTGCCACGGGCCGTGCCCTGCTGAGGAACGAGCAGTCCCCATAAATATGGTTTGCAGACATACGATGCCATGCAACTTTTTTCTGTTTAATCGTCTTGGATGCAAACCTTCCCCAGACGCGTCACCGACTTTCCTGCTCAGTGAGCGCTACCCGTTGAACACGATTTCACGTTTCAGGATGACGAGCAGTCGTAAGAAGGCTTGTGCTGTGATGCGGCTTTAATCTCAAAGCTCTTCGGCCGTGGTAGGGACCATTTGCCTCTGTTCAAAACGGCCCTTGGATGTCCCACATCTGCTTGTCTTGGTCTCCTGGGTTTGTGCCTCTTCTTCTCCTCCTCTTGGCTGCCTGTTCCTCCTTCTCGCCAGTGGGTCGAATACATATATCCGTATTACGTTTAAGGAGTGGTACCAACATTTATTATCTGAGTCCATAAGGGAAGGATAATTAAACTGTGAGTGGGGGCGCCTGGGGGGCTCAGTTGGTTAGCATCTGACTTTGGCGCAGGTCATGATCACCGGGTTCATGAGTTTGGGCCTCCATGCTCATACCTGCTTGGGATCCTCTCTCCTTCCTCTCTCCGCCCCCCTTCACTTGCACACGTGCATGCATGCTCTCTCTCAAAATAAATAAATAAGCTCTAGAGTGCGAGCAAAGACCTGGAGAGATTGCCTCTGTCCTGGCGGTTGGACTGTCCAGACCCATCCCTTCTTGGTTCTCCCCCATATTCCAGAGAACGGAGCTAAAGAGACAGGTGGCCTCCATTTGAGAAGGATCTTGTAGCCGGGAAGCATTTCCACATCCAACATAGACACCCAGGAAGAGGAGATGGGAAGAGTCCCATTGGTTCTCACTTTGGGGATCTGAGGACTAGGCAGTTTCAGAAGAGAGCCCAGCATGGCAGGGCACCTAAAAGGCAAGATTTTGGAGCCTGAAGGGCTTGGGGAGTCTTGGAAGGGAGGGGCACTTTCTCTAAAGGTCTTCTGGTCTGATCTGGTGGTTAAACAGGTGGTGGGCACGTGTGGGCTGGTCCAGGAGGTGGATAAGAGCATCCAGGGAAGTTACAGAAACAGGTGAGGCTCAGTTCAGGAAGCCCCATGCAGGCCTAGGATTAGCAGTGAGGCAGGTTCAGGCTCCAGGATGGCGACAGGGAGGGGCCAGCGTGGGCTGAGCTTCTCGAAGGTGTCCCACAGCCGCCTACGTCCAGTCTACCAGTCGGTGGCAAGCGATAGACCAAACCAGGGATGGCAAGCATGTGTTGGCTTTCCCACAGAGCGACCAGAATGCCTTGGTTGAGTTCTGAGGTCGATTAGTGATGTCTGCCTTGAGCTCCGCCAGGAAACTGTTGGCCGGCGCTGCCTATTGGCTTTCCTGCCCCACCCAGGCTTGCTCTTCATCCTGTCTCCTCTGGCAGCTCTCATTTACTTATTTATTTTCTGGAGACAAGTTGCTAATTATCAGGCCTTTCATCTAGGAGCCCCGAGTTTCATACCCCTTTCCTCTTTTTCTCCTTGTGCTGGCTGGGCTTCCGTTCGACCCCAAAGGCCAGGAGCCGATCTGCTGTCTCGTTGGGGGAGCTACTCCCTCAACAGCTGCAGGAAGAGGAAGAGGAGCCCCATCTCTCCGTGCAGCAGCCCTTGGACATGGCCTGCTTGCTGCTTCCTCTCCCTGGCAGCCTGTGGTCACAGCCACGCCTCCGGAAGACCTTGGCTTGGTGGGATGAGGGGCAGGGCATGCTGGCTGGTGGAAGGTGATGCCCTGGGAAGGGGTGTGGTTCTGCCTGAGAACCAGAAGCTGAGAGGATGGTCCCTGGAGAAGGAGCAGCTCCCGTCTCGGGGTGGGGGATGGGGAAGGGTCGCAGCTCGTCGGTCATCGGGTTGTCCATGGCTTTGGGGACAGAGGCCCCTGTGACACAGGGTGAGAGGCAGCTGGTGTTGGCAGAGGTGAAATGCCCTTGTAGGCTGTTTTGCAGCTCAGAAGGGGTTGTGGGTGGACGGCCCTGAGTGAGCGCTGCCCAAGTGGAGCCGCCTCCCTACCGCAGGTGTTTGGGCTGGAGGTGGGCGGGGCCCCAGCTGGTCACGTGGACCGCACACAGCGCCCCAGTCTGAGGCCCCGGGCAGGGGAACCCGGTAACCCCAAGGCCCGTGGGGCTGGTGGCAGAGCAGGGTCTGGGGCCGTCTTTGCCGTAGAATTAATCCCCTTGGTGTGGTTCACACCAGCTACGGGGGTGGGGGAAGGGCAGGGGGTGGGTGGCCAGGGGTCAAGAGAAAATTCTGGATGTCCAGGAGCTGGTTCAGCAGTCCGAATTCTCCTGCCTCCAGTCAGGAGGGCTTTTTTGCAGCCCCGAAGGCTCTGGGCAAGAGGCTTTAATCTAATTACATGCTTTATTTGAGCCAATTTGTTTTCCAATCCATCTTGTTCAGCAAGAAGAAAGAGCGTGCTGGGGACTCACGGCACCCTCTTGTTCCGAGTGGAGAAGAGGGGCTGCTCTCTTGCCTCACGTGGGCCAGCACAGCCCCTGACCCTCTCCCGGCCGGGCCACCCCACCCCCAAACCGGGCTGCCCTGCAGGGAGGGGCTGGGGGCTGGCCACCGCCTTCGTCAGCCGAGGGAGGGAAGGCCTGCCTGCGGGTCCCCTATTCCGGAGCCCAGCGCGTGGCTCCGCGCTCCAGGCGGACCGCAGCAGGGCAGGTTTCTGGGGCAGGCTTGTTCCGTGGGGTCTGCCCGGCCCAGAGCCTTCCTAGCCCCTCCTGGGACGGCTGCCCTCGGCACCCCAGGCCCAGGATTTCAAATTTGCAACTACATTTTCATAGTAATTCAGCAGCTTTAGGATCTGTTCAGAGCTTGAGCAGGGGAGCGGGAGAGAGAGCAGGAGACATGGAATTCGGAGCAGGCTCCAGGCCCTGCGCTGTCGGCACAGAGCCCACGTGGGGCTCGAACTCACAAACTGTGAAAGAGATCATGACCTGAGCTAAAGTCGGAGGCTTAACCGGCTGAGCCTCCTAGGCGCCCCAGGATCTGTGTTCTTGAAGTCCAAACAAACAGCAGAGTCCTTCCACCCTCCCCGGAGGGGGAAGATCTGTCAGCTCCCGGCTATGCCCCAGGTGAGAAGCCTCTGCTCTCCGAGGTTCAGCTTTCGTGCTGCATCGCGTTTTCCCCAAATTGTCTTTCCCCAGCCCTCCCTCCAGCAGCCTGCTTCGGGCCTGCCTCTCTACACAGACTCCCATTTTGGGGGGCATCCCTTGCAGGGCCTGGGGTCTCCCGCCCTTGGACAGGGGACTGCCGAAATTGCACCGAGCCCTGGTGGCAGCCATGGCCCCCTTTTATTCAACTCGCTCAACAAATATTTGTTGAGGGCTTACATGTGTCCCAGGCCCTGGGGAGAGAGCGGCGAACGAGGCAGCGGCCCCTTGTCCTCTGGGAGGCATGGCAGAAAATCAACACGCCGAAGTGAATGGCGTGTAGCTAGCCCTGTGACAGGTACTAGGAAGGAACGAGCTCTCCCAGGGCCAGGTTTGCTTTTCGGAGCAGCCAGAGGTGAGTCAGTACGCTTTTTGAGTGAGCCATTAAAAAGAAAAAAAAAAGAAATTCCTGTAATTGGATATGTCAGCAGTACAGTGAGATGCGTTTTCTTGTCCCGGTCCCTGATCTGTGGTGAAAAATAATGGCAGCCAACATGTTTTAGAGCTTAGCAGGTCACTAGATCTTCAAAGGAGTCCGTGCATTTCATACACGAGGAACCTGAGGCTCAGAGACGTGCAGTGATGTGCCCAAAGACACACAGCTTGAAAGTGATGGAGCTGGCCGTCTGGGTGCTCCGCCAGCCACCCGCTATTCCTCCAGCCCCGGAGCTCCGTCGGTATTCTGGGATAGACCCTTCCCCCCGGACTGGACCCCGGCATTCGGGTAGAGACAGATACTCCCAAGGGGACAGGCCAGGACCCGAGGAAGAGCCCCCCGGTCCAGAGGTCAAGGGGGCTGCTGTTCAGACCTGCACGGTGCATCTCGATGCGGGCAGCAGGGCCCCCAGATTTCAGGAGCCCCTCAAGCCCTCTACAGCCCAGTTCTTGCTGTCACATCGCTCAGCTGGTGTGACGGACGCCCCAGCTTTTCTCAATGTGACACCTGGGTCATTGCAAAGGGGGTGCTGTCTCTTGCGTGGGGACCCTGTATCTGCAGGTTTGCAAGCCACACAGCATTGTGCAGGGGTAACTGCGTTCCCCTTATTTTGTGGCTCCATGGCCGGTGGGTTCAGCCAGTGGTGACCGCACGCCACGTCATCGGGCTAGGACCGAGGCCAGCTGTACTGCCAGGAGTCGCAGCGAACCGACTGCCCTGAACTGTGAGACGGGAGCTCAGGACGGCTGCCTGGCTCTGGGCTGAGAAGGGATCATGGGGACGGATGTGCTCGAGTGCCCAGACCCCACCGTGCCTGCCGCTGCCTGGTTGGGGCCAATTTTATAGTCTCTGCTGAGGCCCAGGGCCAGTCATCCTACTGGGCCGGCCCCACCTTTCTCCCTGCTCATCATTCGCTGTTGTTCAGCTGGGGACCTGCTGAGGGGTGCTCTAATGGCCACGCCCCCTCCTCCCCGAGGCCCCAGCAGCGAGGTCACGTCCTGGAGGAGCCATCTCTGCCGCTGCACCACTGTGACTTCCTCCTAAATCCCATGCCTAGGCAGGACGGTTCTTGTCGTCACCATGACCCCATTTTACTGATGGGGAAAGTGAGGCTCGGAATGGTGAAGGGCCCCAGATCACTGGGCTAGTGCTGTGATCCCTTTTTACAAGAAACAGCTGCTTCCCCTGGAGCCCCTCTCTGGGGCCAGAAGTGGGTCCAGGCCCCTTGTGGGCTGCAGGGGGGTCTCAGAAGGAGAGCATTTGAAGTTGCAAACATCGGGTTTGCTCTCTGGGAAGAAAGGGGGGTGGGCACTGGGGAGGCCGTAGCAGATCTGTCTGACCCAGGTCTGACGGTGGAGCTTCTGTAGGGGATGTACGGGGAACTGGGGCCTGGGTGGGCTTCGCACAGTGCACAGGTCACCACCCGTGCGGGTGCAGCAAGGGGACTGACTTGGAAGCCCCTCCCTACTAGTGAGGGGCAAGAGCCTGCCTCTACCCTGCAGCTTGAGACCCAGCCTCGAGGCCGGGCCAGAACCCCCTGCTGGCTTTGCATTATACTTAACATAGAACTCAAACCGTGTCTGGCCACACACGGCCTGTCAGACTGTGTGAGTCGCACCTCGGCCTCTCTCTTCATTCGTTCTGTGCAAGGCACCGGCCTTCATTCAGCCCCTCAACTGTGCCCGGGACTCGATCCTGCCTCAGGGCCTTTGCACAGGCTTTTTTTTTTTCCCCCTGACGTGGAACCCTCTTCCCGAAGATCTTCATGCCCCTTCTCCATTGCACTGTTTAGGCCTCTGGGTTGTGTTACCCCATAAATAAGCGGTCCCCAACCTCTCTGAAGAAGAGACTTGATTCAGAATATTTTCAGTATTTCTTTCTTCCCAATACAAGAGTTGTGTATTCCTCTTTGTAAAATTACAGATACAGATAAGCCAAAACAAGAGCATAAAAACCAGCCCTGGCCCCACCAGGAACCAGAGTATCGCTGCATAAGATACTCTTCTAGAATAGAACTCAGATCCTTGCCGAGGTTGACAAGCCCCTGGGGGCCCCCTGCAAACCACACAGTCCCCACCCCCTTCACCAGCTCCAGGCTCCCTCCCCTCCTTTCGGCCTCTCCCGGCTGGCCCTTTGCTGCCCTGTGTGCCTCACAGAGCCGAGTCCTTGTCCTCCTAAACGGTTAGGCAGGATGGCATCTGGAAGGCCCTCAGAGTGGCCGTCACATGTGAGGAGGCCTCCACCCCCACCTCCGTCCTCGGCCGACACGTGCTGCCCATGGCTCCCCTTGAGGAGCGCCACTCCTGATAGGTGTGATTACACTCACGTTGTTGACCCGTCCCCTCTCGCTGTAACGCCTTCCTGGCTGTTCCCCAGCCTCCCCGGCGAGCTGGCCACGTGGAAATTGCTCAGCCAGATTTTTAAGTGAGTGGGTGGAAGATAAATCCATAGAAGCGGGGATTCTGCACTGAAGGGCGTGCATTTCTCCAGGGTTTCAACATCTCGAAGCCCGTTGCGTTCAGGGAATATTAACTCGCACCCCTGCCACGTTGTGCGTGGGTCAGCATGCGGGTTCGCGAGCCAGAAGTCCTGTGTTCCCATGGATTCAAGCTGCGTTTCTTTGATCGCTTGAGATGCTCATTTTTACCTCTCCTTGTCTCTTTTATCCCCCTCTCTTGTGAATCGCCTGTTTCTCTCCTTTGAATTTTAGCTTGCTTGTCTTACTGATTCCCGAGAGTTCTTTGCATATCAAGGACACCCATCCTTTGCTATGTATGTTGCAAACACTTTTGGCTTTTTTCTAATCATTGGCTTCAAAGGTCACAGGCACCTTGCGCCTAGCTCCTCTGCTGGGCTGTTGCTGGGGGCTACCTTATTTGGGGGGGGGTCCTTGGCGTTTCTGCCCCCCCCCCCCCGCCCCGAGCCCAAAGTCAGAAGGGCATTATGTCTTAGGGGTGATAGAGTGGATAGGGGCAGGCCAGCACGGGCTTGGACAGATGTCCAGCCTGTGACCCTGGCCGTCCCAGAGAGGTGGCTCTACCTGGGTAAAGAGCTTGTGGAGGGAGACACTAGGAAGGTGGTCCTACTCGGGGGAGGACCTGCGGGTCTTTAAATCTCCCGCAGCCTTGGACGGGGAGGCGGCAGGCGGCTTCATGAGGAGTGCCTCCGCCACCCTCCCTATGATGGCCTAATTTCTGAAACCTGGGGGCGCCCACCCTGGCCCAGTGGGACTCTGGCCTGAGGAGGTCCGAGCAGCCCTGTAAACACACTTCCTCTGGGCAGACCAGCCTCCCCTGCCTTTTGTCAGCCGCTGGTGGGCAGAGTGGCCAGTCAAAGGGGCTGGAGCCAGCTGGGTGTCACCCTCAGCCCTGCCCCCTTGAACTGTTCCTCCCTGGCCAGGGTGGTGGTGGTGGGGGACCAGGAGCCCCCTCTCCTGCCCCCAGCAGCTCGCGCAGCCCCGCGGCTCTCCGCCTGGGGACGGACCGCGGTGGCTGGTGGCCCTTGCTCATTACCCCCACCTTCCCGAGCCCGACAGCCCAAAGGCAGAGAGGCAGGGGCGCCGCGCAGAGCAAGGCCTTGGCCAGCTCCCCGCCCTGCTCCAAGGGAGGCACCAGATGCAGTGGCCCTGGTTCTAGCGGGGGGACGCTGGGCGCCGCCTGCCATATGCCGGGGGATGGGCCTCGATCTGGCCAGCAGGCCCGCCCGGCAGGGTTCTGGCACCTGGGACGCACGAGGCAGACCGGAGGGGTGAGCTACCCAAGGTCCGGGAGAGGCCGGGGCGGCTCGGCCGCTGGGTTTGGGCCTGTGGGGGCCCCTCTTGGCTCTTGGCTGTGGGTTGGTCCAGGGAGCAGGTGGGGGGAATAAAAGAGAGGACGGCGGCTCCCGGGAGGAGTCAGGAGGCCGGCCAGCCAGGACGGGCCTGCTGTGAGCCGCAGATGGCAGTCTCCGTGTCCCCGTGTCTGTCCCTGGCAGTCCCCGTCTTTTCGGGGCAGAGGATGGGAGTGGCAGGTGACCGTGGGGGCGTAGGGACCCCTGCGTATCTCACTGTCCTCACCTGTGCCCTAGGTTGGAGCCTCAGAGTGTCCCCACACTGCTCACCCCTCCCTCTCTGCTCCTCGGGGCCCGGCCACCGGTCCAGGCGAGGATGGGACCCTGCCGGGCACAAAACGCGGGGTCGCCTGGTGAATGAGGTCAGGCGACCGGTCTGCAGGGGCCGTGGGTGCTCACCCTCGCGCTGGCTCTTCTGTCAGGTCGAAACAGTAAGATGCCGCCTGTCCTTTTTTTTTTAAAGTTGAAAAATGATCGATTTTAGGTTCTCTCCCATGATCCTTCTGACCGACTTCCACCGTTTTCTAAGTTTCTGCCTGGATCAAGTAGCATCGGATCAAGGCTCCTGCAGACGAGCGCTGTCCCCTTTAGGCTGACGTGCTCACTGACGCTGTCCCAAAAAGTAACGCATTTCATTCAGTGTCCAGGACTTCAGCCTCGAGCTGCATACGGTAGCGTTAGAATTCGTAGAAGGTTCTTTAGACTGTGGTTTGCACTGTTTTTCTCACGGCTTCCTAAAGCGTATCTGGTTTTTCTCTCTTACTCATAAGTATACCTGATGGTGTTTTGTCTAGTTTTGGGTGCTTGTTTGTTGTTGTTGTTGTTTTGTTTTTTAGTTTAGTTTTGGTTTTTTTTTTTCTTTGTTGGTTTGGGGACTTTTCCTGAGAACCATTTTTTGTGGGTGTTTGCAACTTAGTTTTTCTGCTGTTCGGTACCGTTACTTCCTACTTCTGTTGTTAATTGTTCCTTCAGCTCTGCAGATGTTATTTTGCTCACTTTCTAACTTGTAGAATCGAGTACATTTATTTTCATTGTTTTCTGTTTAATAATCCTGTTTATTAGGATGCGGTCAGGAAATGTGGTCTGTACATTTCCAGCTCTTTTGGAATTAATTTAGCATCCTTTCACTGCTTGTGGGCCTGTCCGTGCCTTGTGTGCTTCTAATCCCTCTTTCGTAATATATTTCAAGAAGATGTTATTCCACACAGAACGTTCTCTGTATTTTTATTGCCGGTGAACTTGTTACTTAGTGATGAACCTAACTTTAAAGAAGCTTACAGCTTCTTCTTTCAATGTCGTAAGCTTCAAAAACCTACTGCTTCAGGGGCGCCTGGGTGGCTCAGTTGGTTAAGCCTCTGACTTCGGCTCAGGTCAGATCTCACGTTCGTGGGTTCGAGCCCCGCGTCAGGCTCTGTGCTGACAGCCAGCTCGGAGCCTGGAGCTGCTTCCGGTTCTGTGTCTCCTTCTCTCTCTGCCCCTCCCCCTCTCATGCTCTGTCTCTCTCTGTATCAAAAATAAATAAAACATTAAGAAAATAATTAAAAAAACAAAAAAACCTACTGCTTCAGGGGCGCCCAGGTGGCTGTCAGTTGAGCGACTGACTCTTGATTTCAGCTCAGGCCAGAATCTCATGATTCTTGAGTTCAAACCCCGCATCTGGCTCTGTGCTGATAGTGCAGAGCCTGCGTGGATTCTCTGTTTCTGCCTCTCTCTCTGTCTCTCTCTCTCTCTCCCCTCTCTCTCTCTCTCTTTCTGTGTCTCTCAAAATAAATAAACTGGAAAAAAAACCCCAAATTGTTTCATTTAGTTATGTGCCTCTGAAACTGTTATGTAATATTTTTTTCCATTTATTTATTTTTGAGAGAGTGAGACAGAGTGCAAGAGGGGGAGGGGCAGAGAGAGAAGGAGACACAGAATCCGAAGCAGGCTCCAGGCTCCGAGCTGTCAGCACAGAGCCCAGTGTGGGGCTTGAACCCATGAACCGCCAGATCATGACCTGATCTTTTACACATTTCCTATAATTTATTTTTATTTTTATTTTTATTTTTTAAGTAATGTCTGCACCCGATGTGGTGCTCAAACCCACAACCATGAGATCAAGAGTCACATGCTTGGTACACCTGGGTGGTTCTGTTGGTTAGACATCCAACTCTAGTTTCAGCTCAGGTCATGATCTTATGGTTCATGAGATCGAGCCCCACATTGGGCTCTGTGCTGACGTCACAGTGCCTGCTTAGGATTCTCTCTCCCTCTCTCTCTGCCCCTCCCTTGCTTGCTCTCTTTCTTTCTCAAGATAAATAAATAAAAAAAAGAGTCACATCTACTGACCTTTTCAGACAAGTGCCCCCAAATTACCTATAACAATTTCCTGTCTTCTCTGGTGCTTTGTGGTTGCCTTCGGGTTTTTTTGAAAGCACTATTTGATCTTATGGCTTTTATTTGTCAGAATCAAGCATGAAACAGCATCTCTTAATTTCTGCCTACTTCAGACTAAGAGTTGTATCCCCACCTCATTCTACTGCTGAGTCTTTGTTAGTATGATCTAAAATTTCAGACTGTTTTATCATTATTATACTTATATATTCTTATATGTACTCATGCGCTGATGTTCCCTTTCAAAATGTAAAAATTATTTTGAGGGGCACCTGGGTGGCTTAGTTGGTAAATAGTCCGACTTCAGCTCAAGTCATGATCTCAGGGTTTGCGAGTTCAAGCCCCACATCGGGCTCTGTGCTGACAGCTCAGAGCCTGGAGCCTGCTTTGGATTCTGTGTCTCCCTCTCCCTCTGCCCCTTCCCTGCTTGTACTTTGTCTCTCTCTCTCAAAAATAAATAATAAACATTAAAAAACTTTTTAATTGTATTTGCCTTCAGTTTTAGAACCAAATACGAAATGTCCACATGGGCCGGTTACAGAGCCCATCACCAGCACATTCATACTGTATGATCTCATCAAGACTCACCAAGACTTCCCCCTCTTAAACTCTTACTTCATTTCATGGTTGTTTGGGACACATTCTCAAGTATCTCCCTCAAAAAGGATACATGATTGGAATATTGTCTGGGACCTTTCACACTGAAGAATGCCTTCTGTTCTTGGTGGCCTGCACACATATCAGTCTAGCTGGGTATAAAAATCCTAGACCAACAGACTTTCCCCCCCTCAAGACCTATGAGCATTGCTCCATGGTCATCTGGCTGACTTGTTGTTGGTTTTTCATCCATATAGAATTTTTTCTTATCCTGGTATTTCGTATTTGGCCAAAGACATGTCTGGGTGTTAGTCTCTCTTCCTTGATGTTTTTCCAAAAAGTCTGTGAACCTTCTTTCTGTGTGTATGTAGGTCTGCCTTTAGCTCAAGTCGATCTTTGATTCTTGTTTCTATTTTACTTGACTTCTGCTGCATTTCCAGTCTCTCTTCTATCCTTACCACTTTCTCTTTTGTAGTTTCTGTGTCTTTATTCTTTTTCTCTAGAATTTGCGAGTTTCTCCAGTTTATTCTGAGTGTTGGAATCCGGTTTTTCCAGTATCATTTCTTTTTACTACTTACAACTCAGAGTTTTTAGTGTTTGTTTATTTAGAGCACAAGCAGGGGAAGGGCAGACAGTGAGAGGAAGAGAGAGAATCCCAAGCAGGCTCCATGATGTCAGCACAGAGTCTGACATGGGGCTCGATCTCACCAACGCCAAAGTGGGTTTTAATGGTGCTACTGAGATTTTAGGTTTCGGCCTTGGTTCCAGGTTTCCCGGCTGTTCTCTCTCTCCTGTGTCACACTCTGTACTGTCGTACGTGACAACCTCTTCGGCTGAGAGTAGTCTTCCCTTACAGTTTTCTTCCTTAACTGCACTGAGGTGGTGTCTTTAGCCTGCCATGCCCACACAGTTACATGTGGTCTGTGGCTGTTTCCGAGCCGTGGCAACGGGGTTTGAACCCGTGTGATAGAGTCCGAATGGCCTGCAAAGCCTAAAATATTTGCTGTTTGGCACTTTGCGAAAAGGAAAAAGTCGCAGATCCCTCTGCTGGTGTGACAGCTGGATTTCCATCTCAGCTCAAAGCCAGATGGCAGGGGCCCTACATGCAGCTCTGTCCCCAGTCCCCGGGTCCCACCAGGTTTTCCCTCCACTCGCTTTTGCTCTGTAGAGATGGTATCCTTCTGTCTACACTGCCTGGTCTCCTCATTCTCTGCACTTGTGACCTTGATAAAAATGCAAGCTCAGAGGCTCCTGGGTGGCTCAGTCAGTTTGGGCGGCTCACTCTTGATGTTGGCTCAGGTCATGATCTCACAGGTTCGAGAGTTCAAGCCCCACATGGGGCTCTTTGCTTAAGGAACGGAGTGTGCTTGGGATTCTCTCCCCTTCTCTCTGCTCTCCCCCTGCTTGTGTGCTCTCTCTCTCAAAAGTAAATAAAACATTAGAAAAAAAAATCCCTCTCCCTGGAGGAGGGCCCCACTGCCAATCCCCCACCCACTTCCTGCCCCTTTGTCTTCTGGTGGTTTCGCCTCTGCGTCCTCTCTTTTTTCAGCTGCTCGTCAGACAAAAGGCTGCATCTTGAGGTAAAACCTGGGACACGTTTTGCTTGTTTCCCCACCATCTGCCTTTAATTAATAGAGATTGCTCCCAGACTCCAACATTGGGTCATCTATCAGTTTGGTTTTTGGCATTCGTGTGAATTTTCTTTTCTTTTCTTTTTCCTCATCCTCTTTAGAGCTACTTTGGAACAAAACAAGGAGAGGCTCCATGGGTGCCTGCCAAGTAGATGCGCCATTCTGAAGGCGTTGGGGCTGCGTGTAAAAGTTTGTCCGTCCTGAAGCAGGCTCCGGGGCTCTGTGTGTAGTTGATCAGAGAAGGAAGTGCAGGAACGTTTTCCCTACCCAGGGACCCCTTGCCCGTGACCTCAGTTCTCTGGAATACAACCCAGACGCAGGGCGTGCGAGTAGCCATTAGCTGCCACGGTGCCCGGGTTCTGGACGTCGCTCACTTTACCCAGAGGAGAGCGCTTCCGTTTCCCTCATTCTGGACACTTCTGTCTGGGTCTCTGCATTCTTAGCCCACAACCAGATTGGAATCAGCACCTCTGAAGGGGGTTGGGGAGATTTTGCGACAACAGGCACACGGACCTGAGACGTGTTTCTGAGGGGTGGTTTCACCCAGGTGGCTCAGTCAGTAAAGCGGCTGGCTTCAGCTCGTGGTTTGTGAGTTCAAGCCCCGCGTCGGGCTCCCTGCGGACAGCACAGAGCCTGCTTCAGATCCTCTGTCCACTTCTCTCTCAACCCCTTCCCCGCTCACACGTATGTTCTCTATCTCTCAAAAATAACAAATTTTTTAAAAATTAAAAAAAAAGTGTTTCTGATGGACCGAAAGGGAAGACACAGGACCCCCGCCCCCGCCCCCCCTGCACTCACCCTGCCACTCACACACCAAAATGAAAGCAACGACAGCTATGAATGCCTACCAGTGCCTGGCAAGAGCAGGCACTTGGCGTTCTCTGGGAGCGCCACCCACTTCGAATCAACAGCCATGTCTCTGGGCCTTTCCTCTGCCAGTCTGGGTGCCCTGGGCACCGTGTCCCTGCCTCCCACAGCTATATTTGGTTCCAAGAGTGGTTCCTAGGGCTCTGGCTGCATATCAGACTCACCTGGAACTTTAAAAATTAGGACAGTGGCGCCTGGGTGGCCCAGTCGGGTAAAGGTCCGACTTTGGCTCAGGTCATGATCTCACGGTGTATTCGTGGGTTGGAGCCCAGTATTGGGCTGAGGGCTCAGAGCCTGAAGCCTCCTTCGGATTCTGTGTGTGTCTCTCTCTCTCTACCCCTCCCCCCTTTTGTGCTCTGTCTCTCAAAAATAAAACAAACCTTAAAAAATTAAAAATCAGGACTTGCCGGGGTACCTAGGAGGCTTAGTTGGCTAAGCACCCAACTCTTGATTTTGGCTCAGGTCATGATCTCACAGTTCATGAGGTCAAGCCCCACCCTGGGCTCTGAATTGACAGCTAGGAGCCTGCTTGGGATTCTCCCTCTCTCCTCTTTCTGCCCCTTCTTGGCTCTCTCGCTCTCTTAAATAAATAAATAAATAAATAAATACTTTTTAAAAAGTCAGGACATGCCCCCTAAACCAGTGAAATCAGAATGTCTCGGGGGCGGGACTCAAACTGTGTTTTTTAACGTGTCTGGGTCATTCCACCCAGAACTGGGGCGTGAGGAGGGGGAGTTTCCCGGCCAGCCCTCCTTATCTCTGACTCGGGGCTGATTGTCAGGGTGGAGGGCCCTGCCACATGCGTCCTGGGTAACATCGAGGGGCTGCCATGGAGGTGCGACCTCTTGACAATCATGGCGGCCACCGAGGCTTGTCAAGTGGGTCTCATTAGGCAGCGATGGAGGCCACAGGCTCTAAGACGGTTTCTGTCCCAGCTGCATGCTTGGCACTGGAAGGAAGCGCTGTAGGTGTCCCCAGCAGGGAAGGGAGGGAGCGAGGGGTGTGGTCCGGCCACCGTCTCTTCAGCCCCACGGTGCGGAACTGACTTGAGGCGGGTGTTCTGGAACCTTCCTGAGCCCTGGTTTCCTGCCTTTCAGGTGATTCTAGCACTGCTGCCTGGGCTGGTGCTCCAGGGGCTGAGACGGAGTGGGTGTGTCTGGACCCGGTGCAGGGGGAGGCAGGGGTGGGGTATTTCCTGCCCCCGGGACTGTTGGACCTTCGTAAAAATAACAAGGAAGCTGGGAGAGTGGATTCAAGGCTGCCCCAGGAATGAGGTCACCCAGCCCTGCTCCTGTTCCAATTCGCTGGCCGAAGTGGAGAGGGCAGGGAGGGACTTGGGCCAGCTCGCTCAGGACCACAGGGACTTGCACACAACCTGGGTTCAGCTGCGGTGGTGGCTTTGCTGTGAGCGTCATCTGTCCCTGAGCTGGCAGGGATGTGGCCAAGAGCAGCCGTTCCCACGGGCGAAGTGCATTGTGGTGCCGGTGCCCCTGATGTGTGCGTTCGGCCACCATCACCTCACATTGACCTCCCGGGCTTGGCCAAAGAATGCAAGCTCTGCACAGTCCAGCCCCTGCGTCCCGAGAGGTCCTTGCTGCGGTTACCCGCTAGCCAGCACTGTAGCTGGCAGTGCCCTTGGGCGGGGCCTCCTGGCGCATGGGCAGGTCCAGGGGCTCAGACCACAGGGCAAGAGGAGGGGCTGCTTTTCTGCCCCATTTCCCAAGATGGGTTCCTAGCCTGATGCCCCAGGAAGCTGGCTCAGGAGGCAGGAGGGGGCGGCCAGACCTGTGGCCCCAGGGCAGTGGCATGGAGCTGTTTTTACTTCAGCTGAGGCATAGTCAGTGAATTCCAGAACCTGAAAGGGGGCATCCACCTCCCACAGGACCAGAGGCTGACTTTAGCGAAATCTCGGGAAATTTCAGGAAATCTCCGAATATTCTCTTGTGCCTCTCGAGGCCATGATGTGGGGAGAGGGGGCAGACGCACTGGGAGGCCTGTCTCGCCGCTCTGGCTTTGTCCTGGGCGCCACCCAAACCATCGCTTACCCCACCTTGGCTTTGGAGTTCCCCCCTGCTGCGTGAGGGACTATGTGTGTTCGTGGGCGGTCCCCTCTGTGTGCGTGTCTGTCACTGCCCTGCACGTGTCTGCCTCTAGCCCAGGCCCCGTCCCACCAGCGGTCTGCATGTCCCTAGCTCTGAGCATAATGGCCCACATTTGAGGGACTCCAGTGGTGTTCATGGAGACGCAGCAAGGCATAACCACGTGTGATAATTGTGCAGTGTCTCGGGTCTGAGTTCAAGGCCCAGCCTGGGCACCAGGTCCCCGAGATGCACTGGGTGCGTGGTCCTGGGTTTCTTTTCTTTTTTTTTTTTAAATTTTTTAAAAGTTATTTTTGAGAGACAGAGACAGCACAAGCAGGGGAGGGTCAGAGAGAGAGGGAGACACAGAATCCGAAGCAGGCTCCAGGCTCTGAACTGTCAGCACAGAGCCTGACGCGGGGCTTGAACCCATGAACTGTGAGATCTGACCTGAACCGATGTCAAATGCTTAACCGACTCAGCCCCCCAGGTGCCCCAGGCCTGGGTTTCTTGTCCACAGCATAGGAATATCACCCACGTGTCAAAGACTGACTGTAAGGACTGAGCGAGACCAGCGTGTCAGGCGGTGGTGCAGGGCGGGCGGAGTGACTCCTTGGGCCCCTCCCTCTGTGCTGTGCTAATGTGGGTGTCACACTGGGACCTAGCAAAGGAATTGCTTCGCCAGAGCAGGGTTTGCTGGCGGGGAGAGGGCGTGGTTGGGCCGAGGCTGGAGGTTTGCTTCGGGTGGACAGAGGCCCGATCTTGGCAGGCCCCGGGCCCCGCACATCCCGCCGGGCTCGCACTGCGGCCCCGGGAAGCCCCCCGAAGTGATACCCGGCGGACGCAGGCCCGGCAGCCCTGGCTCTCAGCAGTAGGGCCCATTAGAACTGAACTCTTCTCCGTGGAGCATTCTATTTGCACACTCCAGTGGAGTGGGCACCAAAGGGGCTTTCTAATGCTTCATGGGCTGCTAATTTCCTCCGTGACCTCTTTTGTTGGGGCTTGACCCCAGCCAGAGGCTCCACGCCATGAAAGCCAGCGCCTGACACAGGCCCAGGGCACGGGGTGACAATGAGGCCTCTATCGGCTTTAATCAGGCTCCAGTTGTGTCTTAAGAACAGGGTCTGGGGAATCCGTGTGGCGCTCAGAAGCCCTGGGTGGCACAATACAGAGCCCCCCGCATCCCTCACAGAGGCCAAGGGGGGCTGCAGGGGGCGGAGGAGGGATTCGTCAGGCCCGAGCGGGGGGAGTCGGCCGGGGGCCCTTTGTCCCAGGAGCCTCTTTAGAAGGCCAGGCCTGCCCTGAATGGCCGGCCTGCTCGCCAGGCCCGAGGGCATCACAGGCCCCTGGGTCTGTGGGGAGGCCGGCCTCCCACTCGGCCTGCAGCCTATTCAAGGCCGCCTAATTAGGTTTTGTCTGTTCTCTCCTGCAGACTGTGATTCCTACTGCAAGGCCTCGAAAGGGAGGCTGAAGATTAACATGAAAAAGTACTGCAGGAAGGACTATGGTGAGTGTGTGTCCCTGGTCTGGGGGGGACGGCAGGGCCGCGGGACCAGCCGGGAGCGGGGCCCCGGCGCAGGTGGCCCTGGCTGCGCGGCTGGCCGCCGAGTCCCCGTGACTGGCCAGGGACCCGGCTGGCGGGATCCGACGTCCAGGGAGCTTGCCCCCTCTTCCGCTTTGGTCCTCGGAGGCGAGGGGCGCGAGGGGCCGCGGGGTGCGAGGGCTGGGATTGGCGTCCAGGCCAGTGGGGCTCCCCCGGCGGCTGGGACTCCCCGGGCTAGCCTCTGGCTTCAGTCCGCCCTGGAGAAGGGGGGATAGAGCTGTGTGGCCGCAGACTAGTCACGTTACCTGTCTGGTCTCAGATGCCTCATCCATGCTATGTGCGTCCGTTGCTCAAAGGGAGGTTCTTCAGGAAAAGGGGTGGGGGCTCCATGGGTTCAAAACTCATACTCCTTTTTTTAAAACGTGTATTTATTTTGAGAGAGAGAGAGTGGGGCAGGATCAGAGAGAGAGGGAGAATCCCAAGAGGGCTCTGCACTGAGAGCCCCATGCAGGGCTTGAATTCACAACCTGAGATCGTGACTTGAGCCGAGATCAGGAGTTGGTGCTTAACGGACGGAGCCCCCCAGGCGCCCCTAGAACTTGTATCTCTGAAGTTCTTTCCAAAGGCTGACTCTGCAAGGCTAAGGTGGGCTTGGGAATCTGCCGGGTGAAGGGTGCGCGGCCAAGTCTGATGTGTCTGAACTTGGAACGCAGCCGCTGGGGTGCTGAAGAGGTGTTGTGGCCGGGTGCTTTGGGGCTGACGGCCCCCTCCCCCCCAGAGCCCTCAGGCCCCCTTCACCGAGAAGGGGTGACCCGGCCCCGCACTCACTACACAGCATCCTCCCCGCACCCCTGAGAGCCTCAGTGCTAGCCCGAGGCCTGGGCTGGCTGCACACCACGTGATGCAGGGTCAAGGCCTGACTTTGGTTGGTGGTCATGGTTGGGGGAAGCCGGTGGGGAGCCTGCAGGAGGTGAGGGAGCCCCCAAGGCCCCCGGGGCAGATGTGTGCAATGAGCTGGGGGGCAATTCAGAGCCTGCCTGGCCAACAGAAGTCCCGAGAGGGTCTGCAGGCTGGGCTGGGGAAGGACCTGCACAGAGATGGGGCCAAGGCCCCTGTCACCTGGCCGGGAGGTCACTGGAGCCTGGATGCAGGCCCAGAGCCCCTGAGCCCAGGCCTGGTGCCTTCCACTGTCCGGCCCTCCCCCCAGAGCTGGTGGGCCCGGCTGTTTTGGGCGGAGGCTGGACCTCCTCTTCCTGGCCGAGGACAGTCCACTATGCCCACCCCTGGCCACCGCCTCCCCATTCCCTGTGGGTTGCCGGGTCCCGTCTGTGCCTCTGCAATTGGCCCCCCAGAGGCAAGTTCCCCACCCAAGGCCTCGGCAGCCCTGTCATCCCCCTCCCACCCCAGCCCTGCTCTGGCTTCTCACTTCTGTCCGGGTTTCCAGGTCTACCCCCAGTCCTCCTGTGGGACCCGCGCCGCGTCGCTTGCTCCTCTGAGCCTCAGTTTCCTTGTGTGCAGCGTGAAGGCGGTGCACCTGCCGGCTGTGTCTGCAAGCGGCCAGTGCAGGGAGGGTGCCTGACGGGCTTCCAGGGAGGGGCAACCTCTGCGCCCCTCTGCTAGTCGGCGGGCAGCTGGGCAGGAGGGAACGGGAGGGAGGAAGAGCAGGTGGAAGACAACCTTGGTCTGTTCCTTCCTGACCCCAAGGGCATCCAGCTAGGTCTTAAGTGGGTCTTTTATTATTATTATTATTTTTAATGTTTATCTATTTTTGAGAAATGGAGAGAGACAGAGTATGAGCAGGGGAGGGGCAGAGAGAGAGGGACACAGAATCCGAAGCAGGCTCCAGGCTCTGAGCAGTCAGCACAGAGCCCAATGCGGGGCTTGAACTCACGAACTCTGAGATCATGACCTGAGCTGGAGTCAGAGGCTTAACTGACTGAGCCCCCCAGGTGCCCCATCCCGGGTCTTACCTGGGTCTTACCTGGGTCAGCCATTTGAATCAAATGCAAGGTTTTTTTTTCCTCTTCAATAAGGATGGTGGGCGGGATCTTTTAGCATAATGAAGTGAACAAGGAGGCCCACAGGAATTTTGAGAATTCCTAAGACTAGCTCATTCTCCTCCGCGTGAGTGTGTGTTCACACACCCACACACATGCGTGCACACCCCACCCTGGAGCCCAGAGCACAGTCCCAGTGACCCGGCTGCACTCCGCCCCCCAGTCCACCTGGCTCAGAAGTGATCAGGCCATTAGGGTCTCCATTCCAGACCTTCTGGGGCCCACAGTACCTTCCCCCAAACGCCTCTGCCTTCCGCCAGAAAATAACAGACTTTGAGATGGATTAAAGGTAAAGGAGCTGGGCCGGGAGCCGCCTCTGAGTCCCGGTGACAGCACAAGCAGGGGCCCCAGGTAGGGCCCGTCCTCCCCTCTGGGCGCATGCTTCCAGGGCATCCCAGTGGTCTTCTGAGGGATGAGGGCTCAGGCTGGAGGCCCAAGGGTTCCGTCGTGGTCCCAGGCCTGGGGACAAGCGCGGGCTGTCCCCCCAGGCGCAGAGAGCCAGCGGTCTCATAACCGGATTGCAAGCTTTGTAGAGAATCTTCCCTGTATTCTGCAGGGGCTGTGGCCCCCAGATAACGTGAGTGGGGTTGCCCCTCCCCTCCCAGGGGCGGGCCTGGGCCAGCCCAGGGGCACGAGGAGCAGGAGGGACCCGGCCTGGGGACGGGCGGCTAGGCGAGGCGAGGCGGCCCAGGCCCAGGAGGACGGGGGAAGGGGTCTCTGAGCGGCCGCGGGCTCCCTCCCTGCTCTCTGACTGACACCCGGCAGGGAGCCAATTAGAAAACACGTTTCCTTCGCTTACAGCCTGTGCTGGTGTTCCAGAAGCTGCTAATTAGTACCTTGGGCTTGCCGCCCCCCCACCCCCAGGTGACCAGCAGGCCCCAGACCAGCTCCTTCGTGCCAGAGGTCATGGACCTGGGGCCCCACTGACCCGGGCAATGGACAGAAGGCCGGGGGGAGCAGGGCAGTGAGAAATGACCGGTGGCCGGCTTGGGATGTGCTGTCTTGTCCCGTGTCGTCCCAGGCACGTTCCTGATGCAAGGGGACCCCGCGTGGGTGGGGGGGGGGCGCCACGCAAGGCAGGAAGGCGTGGGGGCGGGGGCGGGCCTCAGGGCCTCCAGCCACGCTTCTCACATCCAGACAGAGCCCACGACTTGGGAGGGGGCAGCGGCCCAGGGTCTGGGGGCACAGGTCCCTGACTTGCTGTGGGACTTGGACAGGAGGCTTGCAGCCCAGGCCTCAGGTCCCAAGTCTGTCAAATGTCGGTGTCACCAAGGGGACATGACACCCTTTGAGAGGAGACCGGATCAGGACAAGGTGCCAGGCGCTGGGTCCTCGGGGCAGGGGTGCGTGGTGACCTCTCCTGGGGCCACCCCAGCCCTCTGTCGCCCTCTAGGGGGATCTGGCTCACCCTGCGGGTGCTTGAGAACGCGGGCAGCTCGGAGAGGGGCGTGGTTGCCGGAAGACAGTTTCCAGTATCCGTATCTTCCTATCTTCCGGTGTCTTAGCCTCCCTGCGGGTCCTCGGGACCACCTCGCCTGGGCGGGGCTTGGTGTGCGGGTGCGCGTGTGACACCGCGTGTACACACATGTGACAGCATGTGTGCACTGTGGTACTGCATGTGTGTGCGCATGTGTGACAGCATGAGTGTGCTCATGTGCAGATATGCGTGTGTGACTGTGCTCACGTGTGTGCGTGCATGTGTGCACAAGTGTGTGGGCGTGAGTGGGTTCCTGTGAGTGCGCAATGAGTGTGTACCAGCATGTGGGTGTGCAAATGTAGGTGTGCTCACGTGACAATATGAGGATGTGTGTGTGTTCCTGTGAGTGTGCTGTGTGCTTGTGCAAGTGTGGGCGTGAGTGGGCTCCTGTGAGTGTGCACATGTGTGTGACAGCATGTTGGTGTGCTAGTGCAGGTGTGCTCATGTGATAGTATATGAGCCTGTGCGTGTATATGTGGAAGTGTGAGTGTGATAGCATGTGTGGCTGTGCATGTGTGATAGTGCGTGAGCATGTGTGTGTGTGATAGCATGTGAGCGTGTATGTGCTTAATGTGAGCATACATGTTGGTGTACGTATGTGGTATGAGTGGGCATGTATGTGAGCACGCACAAGTGTGTGAAAGCGTGTGTGTGCACACGTGAGTACGTGTGTGTTAGTATGTGTGCGTGTCCTCGAGTGACAGTATGTAGGGTGCACGTGGGACAGTGCATGAGTGTGCTTGTGGGGCAGCATGTGAGGGTGTGCATGTGGGTGTGCGTGTGTGCACAAGTGTGAGCGTGCATGTCTGGCGGCATTGTGAGCGCTTGTGTGACAGCATGTGAGTGCATGTAAGGGAGTGCATGCGCAGGTATGCTCTTGCAGGTGTGAGTGTGGGCATGTGTATGTGAGTGGGCTCCCGTGAGTGTGCACATGAGTATGTGACAGTGCATGGGTGTGCAAGTGTTGTGTTCCTGTGTATGATTGGGCTCCCGTGAATGTGCTTTTCGTGTGCACAAGTGTGACAGCATGTGGGTGTGCAAGTGTGGATGTGCAGGTATGGCCGTGTGTGAGCATTGTGTGTCCATGTGTGCGTGTGACCACGTGTGGATGTTCAAGTGTAGGTATGTAAGTATGTATATGAACAGCGTGTGTTCCCATGTGTGCATGTGTCTGTGTGATAGCATGTGTGGGTGTGCTTGTGTGAATGTGCACAGAGGTGCGCACATGTGTTGCGTGTGAGTGGACATGAGTGTGCACGTGTGAGTGTATATGTATGGCAGCCTGTGGGTGTGCCGTAAGTGTGCATGAGAGAGTGTGGGTGCTGCTCTGACAGCGTGGTGTGTGTGCGCACGTGTGAGTGTGTGAGAGTGCATGTGTGCGTACACGTGTTCACCACAGCCTGGGAAGTCCTGCCCCTAACCCTCAGCCAGCTCCTCTTTGCACACCCACGAGCACCTGGGCACTGAGCTCACAGATGGGGAGGAGACCAAGGCTGAGCCCTCAGGGAACTTACAGTCGGGAAGGTGAGAACACCCAAGGTGGACGTGCAGGCATCGTCCAGCCTGGGGCGGGCACCAGCGGGGCACGGCCCGTTCTCTGGGAAGGCTTCCTGGAGGAGGGAGCCCCAGCAGCTGCTGCTCACGGGGCAAAGCAAGGCTCCCAGGCAGAGGGAGAAAGGCGTTGGGCGCAGAAGCGGAAACAGGCGGGGGGCAGGGGCCGGGTGGACAGACAGCTTACATTCTGAAAGGTGAGATCATCTCGCTTTTGCCAGTTCTTGGAAAAATTATTCGTTCCCAGAAATGTTTATTAGTCACCCCTTTTGTTGAAAGACATTTTGGCACCGCCAGATGGAAAAATCAAAATGCTTCTCACAAGATGATTTGGGTCCAGTATTCCTCCTCTAAGATCCCGCAAGGATTATTTCTGAGGTGCAGTTCAGAAGGGGACACTGTTGGCATCTGTGGGGAGGAACCAGGCACGCCTGCTTTCTCGGGCGCCGTGCTTGAAGAGGGCCTGGGACCTCAGTGGACCTCTGACTTGCATCAACACACCCAAGTGTGCTCTGGGACCTCTGGGGGGCATGGAAGCCATCTCGCCAGGCCCCGGATGGGACACCTCATTGAGCCTCACCTTTGCTGGCCACAGGACCCTTGACTCTCCACTCCTGGTTAAGCCAGACACATCCTGCTGGGGAAGCCACCGGGAGTGGTCACCATGGTGTGCGGGTGACTATTGGAGTGATGGAGTTGGTGTGATGGACAGTGTGGGGTGGACGGGGGTGCTGATGATGGCCATGGCCATGTGGGGGAGGGAGGTCATGGGCAGATCCATGATGGGAGGGGAGCCCAAGCTGGCCATGGAGGGGTGTGTGTGTGATGTTGGGGGTGGGACGCTGGGGACATTGTGGCCGAGCCTGGCTCTGGTCGAGCTGCTCAGGCTGGAAATCAGATGGGTTGGAGGTGAGTCTCCTAACTCGGGCTTCTGTGTGTCTGACCAGCCCCAGGGACACGGAGCCTCTTGGCAAATGACAGCATCTCCGCCTCTTAACCCTCTTTCCCCTTCCCCTTCTTGACCTTCACTTCAGTAGCTATGTCTGGGATCAGGGTCAGTCGGTTGCGGTTCGGAGCCTGGACAGGTTGCCGACCCCGTCCTAGAAACCCAGTTCCTGTGTCTATCGCGTGCTGTGACCTTGGGGCTTGGGTGTGGGTACATGTGCTAGAGGAGCACCTTGGGGGCCGGTCCCCAAAGGAAGAGCTGTGCAGGGAGCCTGGCTGAGGCTGGGAGACGTCACCCCCGGCCCCCAAAGCGTCGCCCGCTGTTCCGGGGAGCAGGACACAGATGCCAGCAGCACATGGCGTGGTGTTGCAGAGGCCGCCTGACCCTTCCCTGAAGGTCACCGGCCCCCTGGGGATCCTCCGATTTCCCCAGCCAGATGTGACCTCCGCTCCCCCCACCCCCAGAGCGCCAGCCCCATATGGAGGCCAGATGCGGAGCGGCGTCCACGTGAGTTAGGCTGAGGTCGAGGAATGCGAGTGACCACCGGGTTGGGCAGGGTGTGCCCATGGGCCCCAGTGACAGCTTGACAGAGGAGCCCCTAATCCTGCAGGGGGCTGCGCTGCCCTTACCAGCGGGGTGCCTCTGTCCCCAGGGAGTCCCCAGCTCTGGGGCTCCCCCCGCTGCCCTCTCTCCTCCCGCAGCTGCCTGCACGGTGCGGAGCCCCAGAGGGGCCTCCGGGCGGGCTCCTTCCATTTTCTTTTCTCAGTTTCCTCTCCTCTGAGCGTCGTTTTGTAGGAAGGAGGGGAGGTGGGGAAGGCTGGCTAGTGTAAGGTGTCTCCTCTCTCCTCCCATTTCACAGATGGGGATGCGGAGGTTGGAGGGGTGGCAACGGGGATCTGTCCGAGGTGCCTGGATTGCTGGGGCCCAGTTGGGAATGGGGACACCTGTGAAGGGTGGCCTCATCTTCTGCTCACTGGGGGCCCGTCTCCAGGGTCACGAGCACTGCCCACACCAGTGCACGGCTCAGATAGGTGTTTCCCCACCGTAGGGTGGCTCTGGTGGTCCTCCCTCTGCCGCTCCACTGGGCTTAGTGCCTTTGGCATGGAGGTCCCCAGCACGTGGGTCACGGTCCTGGGGCTCCTTGCCCAAGGCCTGGGCTGTCATCTTCCAACACCTGCCTGTGTACGGCCCGGCGGGGACTGGCGATCGGAGCAGGCGGCGGGGCGTGGGGCGCGGGCCTGGGAGCACCCTTCCAGGCACTCACAGCGCCTGCGCGACTCCCCCCGGTGAACATGGCTGGCTCGGGAGCACCCCAGGCCCCCGGTGTTGTGTTGGATCCTGCCTGCTTGCCATTTCAGGGCCCGAGGCCCCGGCTTCCAGTTTTCCTGGGGAAGGGGGTTGCATCCTTTGGGCATGGGGTGACGTAGGAGCCGGGTGTGGTGTGCCGAGGGTGCCCGGTGTGCAGGTGCAGGGCCTGTAGCGGAGGGATGCCCCCACTCCAGGGCTCCAGCTGGCGACAGAGCTGCCCTTTGAGCTCCTGCTCCTGCAGAGGGGCTTGCTGGAGGCCGCAGGTCCCGGAGGGACCAGGGGGTGATGAGGGGCCTGGACTGAGGCCATATGAGGGGAGGTTGGCCCTCCTGCCTTGCCCTGCTTTGGAGGTCAGGACCCCATGGATGCACTGGGCAGGGTGGTGCTCATTGCCGTGCCTCCGGAGCTCTGGCCACATCTCGGGGGCGGGGTGGCTATCCGGTTCCTCCTGCCTGGGAGAGGGGGCCCCACTGGGCGGGCAGTGCTCAGGTCCACTCTCCTGCCTGAGCCTCTCGCCATGCAGGGCGCGGCTGGTCCCCGATCCCTTCTCTCATGTGAGGGCGGGAGGTGGGGGTGCAGGTGGCCGGGCCAGACTGGGACCACTTCTCAGGGACCAGGGCTGCCAGATTTTGGCTCTCTGATTCCCGGGGATCCCTGTGCAGTCAGATGGCTCCAGGCACCTGACCCCTCTCCTCTCCCTAGAATGGAGCCTCAGCACCTCAGGGGAAACTGAGGCAGCCTTCACATCCTTGGGCTTGTGTGGGTGTGGCAGGAGGGGGCAGCCCTGGGAATCCCGAGGACCCCTGTTGGTGGCAGTAGCTGGTGGCCTGCCCCGGCCACAGCCAGCCTCCAGCTCACCGCCTCATTTAACGGAAGAGGCCGTGACACCTCATCTTGGGTGCGTCGGCTCGGCCCAGATGCCCTGCGCCCCCGACCCCGTGCACTTGCTCCGGCCCCCGCTGGCAGCCAGCATCTCTGAGAACAAGACTTGGCTGTGTTCGGCGGCCCCTTACCTTCACGGGGGCCTGGGAAACATGTGGTCAGAGCTGCATTTTATAAAAGCAGCTGCGGCCCGTGACACACTCTCTGTACCAGGAGATTTACGGGGCTGCATGGTTTTAATGGTTTCTGTGGGGCTAGTGTCCTCCCCCACTCGTCCTGGCCGCTGTCTTGGAGACAGATGGGTGACAAGCCTTCCCTGGCTGGACTGGCCCAACAGGAAGGTATGGCAGGGCGGGGGGAGGCCCGGGGCCGGCCACCCAGGCCTCCCTGGGAGGGGCAGCTGCTGGGAAGCCCTTGGGGCCCCTCCCTGAGCAGCCCATAAATCCCGGAGACCTCCAGGCAGCAGGAAGCCTCCCCGCAGAGGTGTCCCAGGGCTCAAGGCTTATGGGTAGTGGAAGATGGCTGAAGGCCCTCCCCCCAGAACCCCTCTCCCTCGGACCCCCTTCCCCAGAGCCCCTCCCCCAGCAGATGAATGGGCGACAGCTATGTGCCCTTTGCTGAGCAAAGAGTTTTCCTAGAATCAGGCCCAGGCCGGGAGCTTTGACGCCAGCAGGAGGTCCAAAAACCTGCAAGCAGGGACATAAGGCTGCCTGGAGCTGTTTCCTGCCACGCTGGCTCCTCCCTCCGAGGGCCCAGAGCTGACAGGCCGTGAGGGTCCTGGGCCAGGACCGGAGCTGGGGAGGCAGGTTTGGGCTGATGAGCAGGGCTGCCTGCTGTAGGGCAGCGAGGGCGCAGTGCCTGGAGCTTCCCCTCCTCAGAGTGCTTCTGGGGGCCTGAGAATCCCCTGGCCTGGGGGGAGCTCTGGGGAGGATGGCAGAGGTCTGCTCCTATAGAAGGGCACGGGGTGCCCCACCCAGCAGCCCAGAGGACCCCCAGGGCTGCTCCCCGCCAGCTCAACCCTGACCCAGGCTCTTACTGCTGATTCTGGCCCAGGAGCCTGGCCTGGCCCTCAGTCCCCCTCTGGTCCCCTTGGAGTCTCGGGATGGAGAGGTTCGTGCCCCTGCCTGCCCAGGAGCAGGCTTGAATTAGAAGAGAAGACAAGTCATCCAGCCCTGCTCTGGTGGCTGCTAAGTCCTTCCTGTGACCCCGCTGTCCGCCTTGCTCGCAGCCTTGCTAACGGAGCTCTTTGGCTGGCTGCAGACATGGGGCAAGTCTGGGACGCCAAGGCCAGGAGACCAAGTGTGGCCTGGCCTGTAGGACTGGGGCGTCAAGGGGCCAGCTTCTCGCTCCCTGGAGCCTGTGAGCTCTCTGCTTGCCTCTCCAGAGGCATCCTCCCCACTCTGCAGCCCGCGGGTGCCCCAACTCGGACCTTCCAGAGCCGATCTCACCCCTCCCTGCCCGCGGGCTCCACTTCCCACACCCCGATGCCTGCCTCTGTCTGTGCACAGAGCGGGGCTCCGGCCCATGAGCAGTGTTGCATGGCCTCAGCCGGGGGCCCGAGGCACCAGCAGCCTGGGGGCCACCTCCCCCTGGCAGCCAGCATCTGCCTCCGAGAAGGACCACTGTGGCTTTGTGGCCAGGTCCCTCTTCCCGCAGGCTGGTCCCAGCCCGCTTCTTAGCGTCCCAGGCTGATCTCACGGCCTGCCTTTCCGGAGGTAACCCTGTCTCTCTTGTTCCTAAAGGCAGGATGGGGACCCTCCCCTGATCCCCCACATTCTGCCCTTGCTGGGGTCACGTGAGGACTTGGGCGCACAGACAGCGGCGCGGGCTTAGGCATCAGGAGGGCTGAGGCTAACTGGCCGGGAGTGAGCGTCGTGTGGGTGTCAGGGGCACAGCCTCAGGGAACGGGGTCCTGGGATGGGCGGGGGAGGGGGGTGGCCAGGAGACCCCGGTCATTCCGGGCTCCTGGCCAGCAGGGCCAGCGGGCCTGGCGCTGGGCTGTGCCGGGTGTGCTCCCGGGCCTGCGGAGCGGGTCTGCCTGAGGTCACCGTTTCAGTGTGTATTTTGAATATTTTCAGCTGTGTGTGCGCTGCAGGGACTTGGCCCGTGCGCTGCGTGTGCGGCTCATACTTGGTGGGCTGTGTAATGTGTGGAGGCGTCGCCAAGGGCAGCGGAACTGTGGATGTTTTCCAGGATAATCACATGCATACTCCGGCCACCCGCCCCTGCCTGCGTCGTCCCACTGCAAGGCCTTGGAGCTACTGGGGGGGTGGGGAGGAGGAGGACCTGTGCCCACCGCTTTGGCCCCCGAATTCTCGGGGCTGGGTCCTCAGTGTTAAGCGGATCCCCGCCGTCCCCGGCCAGCATGGGTTGGCTGCTCTGGGTGCCCTGCCCATTGTTCCAGGGAATTCCTTGAGGGGAGAGAGACCCCCCCCCAGACCAGGGAAAGTGGGGCAGGGGTCTCGAGACCTGCTTTGCGAAGGGCATGTTGTTGCAGCTGCGGGGAGTGGGAAGGGTCCCTGGAGGGCCAGCCCAAGGCCTGACCTTGTCCGGCCTGCTCTCTCTGGCTTCTCCGTAGCGCAGCTGGGACAGTTCACCCGGGCTGCCGGCACCCAGTACTGCAGACTGAGCTTAAACAACGGAAATGTATCGTCTTGCGGTTCTGGGGACCCGGAGCCCGGGAGCCAGGAAGGTGGCTCTGTTGGCGTCTCTCCTTGGCTGCCTGCTGTGTCCTTATGGGGTCTTTCCGCTGCGCGTCTGTGTCCTGACCTCCTCTTCTCATGAGGACACCAGTCATGCTGGATTAGGGCCCGCTCCAACTTTGTCATAATTTCCTCTGTTAAGGGCTTGTCTTGGGACGCATGTGGGGTGGGGGGCGGTTAGCGCTACAGCATATGAATCTGGGAGACACAGTTGAGCCTGTAACACCTACAGACGCTCAGTGCCTGGGATCACAGTCCCATTCTCCAGGGTCCCCCCCTCCGCGGGCGGGGGCGGGGCCCGGCGGGGGTCGGTGGGGGTCGGTGGGGGTCTGCCCTCCCACATAGGGAACAGTGGCATCCTGAGGGAGGCTCATTGCATATTCAGCTCAGTGCCACGGAGAGGAAACCGGGGTTCCCAGGGATGCTGGCTCCCCACCCCCGTCGCTCAGGCGAGGGGCACTCAGTTGCCACGGTGACCCCCGGCTGCACACACAGTTCAGCCACTCCTGCAGGCTGGAGGGCTCCCCACCCCGCCTCAGAGTTCACACTGAGTGTGGAGTCCCTTGGTGACGAAAACATGGAAACGGTTGCCATGGCAGCCATTCTTTGGAACCCTCACACTGGAGTGCAAAGTTCAGGATGCCCAGGAGCCGCTGAAATGAAAATATGGGAAAAACCTGCCACTTCCCTCGCCCCCAGAAGGATGGGCGGGATGGAGTTCGTGGGGATGGAAGGGGAGCACGGGCCCCCCAGGGGTGAAGGGGGCTGAGCAGGTCCCAGAGACCTTGAGAGAGGCTGGCCCGGCCACATGTAGGTTGGCAGAGGGTGACTGATCTGTATTCCCTGGGGACCTGTCCTCGTGGCTGCCGGGACCTGCCAGTGACTCAGTTTCTTAAGCTGTGATCTGCGGCTGCTTTTCCAGAAGGGCTCAAGCCCACTCGCCCGCCAGGGCAGTCTTCAGCCTGGTGCAGAGGTGAAGGGTGCAGGGAGTGGCCAGTGGGCTCAGCAGGGGGGACGTCCCCTGTTCTGGCCATGGGGGTGGGGAAGAGGACCAGGTTTTCCTTGGTGGGTTAGTGCACAGAGACCCCTCCCTTTATCTGCTGCAATGATTGTGTGTCCCCCCAGTGATTCCCCAGCTGGACCCTATAGGGCTCTGCTAACCTGAGGTGCGCTAGCCAGAGACGTCTGCCATCATGGTTGTTTGGGAACCCAACACATGAGTGTACACACACACACACACACACACACACACACACACACACACAATGTGTAGATTGAAGGCTCTGAAAAGTCCCGCAGTAAGGAAACCTCTTGACTTTGGTTAACCCACAATTTCACAAACACGTTTGAACCAAGTTCTGCCACCCCCACCGCTTTTTCTTAAAAAAGCACTTCCTCCTTTTACGATACCTAATATCGTGCAGAAAGGACATTTATTAATGTTTACTAGGGCCCTGACAGTTCCAAGTGTATTTCCTGCAGCAGCAGAGTCAGCACCACCTGGTATTTTGTGGGAGGCATGCTCTGGGGCCCGGCCCGGAGCCACAGAATCAGAAACTGGGGTGAGGCCACGTGTGTGTGACAGGCCCTCCAGGGGATTCCGGTGCTGGTGCCACTGGGGTAACCCATGTACCGGCGAGGAAATACTGGCAGAGAATTCGGATTGGGGGGATAGCCTGGGGAACTGGAGAGGGTCAGAGGGAGGGAGGCAGCTGGGCAGGGGTGGGAGGTGAACTGTACAAGGACCCTGGAAAGGGCACTCTGGCCCCCGGAAGGACAGGTTCATGGCACATTGCCACCAGGCACTGGGATCCCATTATGGTTTTCTGAGATTGGGTCCAGGGCAGGGTTGTGTGTCTGGTCCTGAGGCTTGATGCTAAGTAACTAGAGCCTTTGGAAAGGCCGCGGAGGAAGGTTGGGGGGTTCCCACCCAGCCTGTGCGGAGGGGCCCCCACTGCTCTCACAGAAGACACCTGTCCTGGGCAGCAGGCCCTGCCCAGAGGGCTTGGAGGACAGGTGGCCAGTTCCTATAAGCTGCTCTGGCCTTCTGGACAGAGGAGGCTGGTGCCCACAGGCATCGATGGGTGGCAGCTTCAAGCCGGGCATGGGTGAGGCTTGTTGGAGCAGCAGCCCTGGTCCAGGCATGGCAGGTGGGCTTCCAGATTCAGCCTCAGGCACCCACCATGTGTTCCCCAGTGGGGTAGCCTGTGCAGGCACTTTCCAATTGTGGGTCTCGTCTTCACCATCAGGTGGGCTGCCCCATCCTCGGCTTGAGGGGGGGGTGGTCACAGGAACCAGGCGGTGGGGTCGGGGGCCCAGGTGGCACTTGCCAGTGGTGCACTAGCCCGACTATGCTTCCTTGCAGCGGTCCAGATCCATATCCTGAAGGCGGACAAAGCAGGGGACTGGTGGAAGTTCACGGTGAACATCATCTCCGTGTACAAGCAGGGCACAAGCCGCATCCGCCGCGGTGACCAGAGCCTGTGGATCCGCTCCCGGGACATAGCCTGCAAGTGTCCCAAAATCAAGCCCCTCAAGAAGTACCTGCTCCTGGGCAACGCGGAGGACTCGCCCGACCAGAGCGGCATCGTGGCGGACAAGAGCAGCCTGGTGATCCAGTGGCGGGACACGTGGGCGAGGCGGCTGCGCAAGTTCCAGCAGCGGGAGAAGAAGGGCAAGTGCAAGAAGGCCTAGCGCGGAGGCAGTGGCGCGCCGGGGGGCGGGGCCGAGCGCGAGCGCGCTTTCCCGGGCTGGGG
>NC_043716.1:3379407-3395610 GCF_006229205.1 Suricata suricatta
GGGGGGGGTGGGGGGGGTTCCAATCCGCGGAGCCAGGGGAGCAGAGTGCGGGGTGCTCCTGTCACCACCCAGCTGCGCGATGGGTGCAGGCTCAGGCCTGTGGCCTGTGACCAGGGCAGGGGGCCCAAGGACATCCCTGAGAAGCCCCAGCCGGGTGGTCACCGCCTCACGCTGGGGCTGCCTGTTGGAGGAGGCCCTGCGGAGGCAAAACCTCCCAAAGTTTCCTTTCTGGAAACTTGGAACTGGCCCCTTCATGACATTTTCCAGGGGAGTGGGAAGGGGCATGTGACACTATTTGTGTAATGACGTCAGCTCCTGGGAAGGGCCTGGCCGGCGTGGAATGCAGGTTTGCACAGGCAGTTGGGCCTGGCTGGGGGGAGGGGGCTCGCCCAAGGCCAGCCAGGGTTTGTCGGCTCAGCGAGGTGCCAGGTCCCTGTGGGCCCAGGAAGCCATGACCACCTTGTATCACTGCCCTCGCTCCTGGGGCACCCCTCTCTGCCCGGGGAAGAGCCCCCCTGCCACCTGCCCAGGGGCTGCACCCTATAGCTGCCTTGGTCCAGGCCCCCATTCCTGAGCCCTGCGACCCTCTGCCATCCTGCCTCGGAGCTCGGCACTGCCCAGGGGGCCTCTGGCCCACGTCCTTATCCCCCCTCCCCGACACTGAGTTACAGACCTGGTCCCCCTCTGGGTCAGGAAATTGGTTTCATTTTCCCTGCTCTAAGGGGTCCTACCAAGTCGGAAGCCAGGCCCCTCTCGGTCTAGCTCTCCTCTGCTCCCCCGCTTCAGCCCCGCATCGTGGCCGCCTTCTACTGAGCACCTGCTCCGTGCCCGGCACTTTACCCACGTGATGTCACATTTCTCCCACGACAGCCCCGAGCCAGGCAGAACCAGGCTCAGGCTCCACACCCAGGCCTTCTGGCCATGCTGCCCCTCGATGCACGCCACCCTGTGGCTGACCTCCCGGTTCCTGGCGTGGGCTGTGAAGGGGTGCTCCCGGCTGAGACCCTGGCCCTGTTACTGCCTGTGGCCCGGGGAGCAGAAGCAGGGCGGGGACAGGAGGGATGGGCACTGTAGCCTCTTGAGAGGTGGTGGCAAGGATGGATGAGGCTGGGTGTGGCCAAGGAGGCAGGCCTCGGCTAATCCTAAGAGGCAAGGGAGAGGACGTTCGGCCGCCCTGGGGTGGGGGGTCTGGAGGGATCCCAGGAGTGCCTGGGAGACCAGCCCGAGGGAGCAGAGAGAATGCCTTGGGAAGGAACAGCGAGGCCCAGGGCTGGGTGCCCAGGGACCCCTCGAGGCAGCCGGGCCCCCTGGAGGCCCAGCCTGGTTTGCTGAGCGCCGTCAGCTGCTCGGAGGCCTCCGCACTGGCCGGGCCCGGTCCTTGGAAGGCACCACGCTGCCAGCCGCTGGGGCCCTGGCTTGTTTCTGTTCACACTGGCCTGACTTCTTCACCCTGCCCAGAAGGGCTGTGCCCTCCTGGGTCTGTGTCCCCACCACGTCCACGGAGGGGCTGGTGGCCCTGCTGGGCTCCGAGGCCCCCTCTGCCCTGGAGGCCTCAAGCAACAGCGCCTCTTGCTTTAAATTCACCCAGCCTCCGCCTCATCCTCTGCCCAACACCCCGAGGACAGGGGCTGTCCCATCCGCCCGTGGCCTGGCCCCCCATCATCCAGGTGGGGGGGGGGTGAGGGGTTAGGGACTTCAGTCCCCAGCTTGCAATCCCCATCTCAAGGACCAAACCAGAACCCGCGGGTCCTGGCCACCAGCTGCGGCAGCAAGGGTCCCATCCTTGGGAAAGCGCCCTCTTCTGGCCCCCACCCGCCCCCCTGGGAGGAGAGGGACGCAGGAACCGAGGCGCTGCAGTTTGTACAGTTAGGAAGGGATGTAAAATGGAACTAGATTTTGAAGAGTGTATTAACCAGAGTTGTGATATGTAGGTGTTCGAAGACAAACGTGCCCGATTAGTTTTTAAAACAAAAAAACAGATCGCCCACCTGCCCTTTTTCTTACCTGCTGGGTGGTCTGGCGCCCCTGGCAAGCAGAGTGCCTGCCTTACTGACACACGGTAACATTAAAGATTTGGGGGGAAGGGGCCTCACCTGCGTGGGTGGCTTCCGTCCTGAGAGCAGCCCCAGGGCCCACAGCAGGAGGGATGCAGGGAGGGACCGCTGTGGCGCCCCCAGGCCCTCCAGGTCCTCCTAGACCTCTGTCTCCATGGAAGTGGGTACACACTGCCTTGGGTTTGCCCCAGATTGGAATAAGGCTGAGATCAAGGAGACCCCAAGGGATCAGGAAATGGTCCCTTCGGGAGCCTGAAAAATGTCAGGGTGTCAATACTTAAAGGAAGCCCCCAGCCCCTCCCAGAGGGAGACTGGCGAGCGGATAAACCAGACTCGTGGATGGGGTCGCTGGGCCACGGCTCATGGCCACGGCCATGCCATAGGCTAGGGGCGTCCAAATGTGTTCATGTGGGGCCTCGCCCCCAGCCCAAACCAAGCTGGTCCCCCCCCCTCATGTCATCAGACATCTCTTCCTCCTGCTCCTGAAGGCACTCCCCCCCCCCCCGCCCCCACCCCGGTCCCTCCTGCGTTTCTGAGTTCTGTTCGCTCAGACTTGTAAATGTTTAGTTGTGACCATGACATATTGTTTGGGTCAGTGTTCCCTTCCAATGCATACTAATATATTATGGTTATTATATATGAATATATTTAATGACATGGAAAAAGTTGTGGATTTTCTTTTTTTCTCTTGAAGTTTCTTTTGTTTTGTTTTTGTTTTTTGTTAGAGTTGTAACGGACCCAGACGGAACTTGTAACGCGGGCCCCATACGATAGAACTAAGTTCAGATATCAATTAAATAAACTCCTGTACACTGTTCGCTGTCTCCCCGTGGTTACTGGCGGCGGGCGCCCGCGGTGGGGGGCGGTGGGGGGCGAAAGTTGGCGAGCCTTCAGGCAGCTCTTAAGGAGTGTGGCTTCTGGCCTCAGGACTTGTCAGCAAGACCGAGCCCTAACTACCCCCGAAAAAGGGCGGAAAAGGGCAGCTTTGCTTGGAGTTCTAAGGTTTGTAGGCTCCGAGTGCGATTTGGAGCAAAAAGGCTCCCTGGTGGGACAGTGTGTGTGTGTCTCAGCGCCCCCCAAACCGTCCCTGGGATCTGATCCACCCTTGCCACCCCCTGAGGCTCCAGCTCAGGGCGACCCCAGGGGACAACAGAAAGAGGCTTAGCGCACACCTTTGAACTTCACCTTCGGATTCCGAGCCTGCAGGTAGCAGTTTTGCCTTTCACATATTCAGTTCCTTTTGCTCAAAGCCGAGAAGAGACTGGCGAGGAGAAGACTGCCCACAGGACAGGGGACAGGGGTGGTGAAACCTGGAGGGGTCGCCGGCCACCGCTACAGGCTTCAGGCGGTGCCGGCGCTGGGCCGGGGCCACGCAGCCTCCGGGAGCGGAGCTCACTGCGTCTCCCAGAGGCTGTACTCAAACTGAGTGGTTGCGCTTCCCTTATTAAATCAACAATTCGGTCGTTAGGAACACGCGTTGCCACACAGCACGGAGCTGGGCCCCTCGCCCCAGGAAGCTATCGTTTCTGTGCCCGGCTGTTTGGAAGACGGGTCTCCGCGGCCCGCCTAGGCCAGCCTTGGAAGGCAGGGCAAGTCCTTTCCTGGCCGCGTGCGGAGGTGACAGGGAAGCACGAACCACCAGGGCCGGCCCAGCTGCCTCAGGGGTCCGGCTCTGAGAGCTGGGTGCCCTGTCCTGCGAACCAGGGGCAAAGCCAGACCAGGGGGGTCTCCAGTGTCCCTATCCATTCAGGAGCAGCTCCCTGCTGGACTGGCAGTGCCTGACGCTGGGCACAGGGACAGGATTCAGGGCTCAGCTGGTGGACTGGCTGGGAGAGTGGAGATGGCCCGTTCATACCCGGGGGTGTGGTGGGGGGTCTGCGGACTCGAGACCTGCCTGCCGGGGCCCAGAGGCCTGTGCCGCACGCGGGGGCGGGAGGCTCACCTGGGGTCGTCCTAGGTCAAGGATCCAGTTCTCCAGGACTTTCGTGACTTGGCTTTTTTCTGTCCTTTATAAAAAAAAAAGTGTGCCTGAAGAGTGCTGTCACACCTTCAGGACCCCCGCAGCCAGGCCCCAGGCCGGAAGGAAGCAGCCTCGCCGCTCCCGAGGGCCTCGGGCCGCACCTGCCAAGGTCAGTGTGGGAAGCGAGCCCGAGGTGGCCTACCGGCCCATTTAGACACGGCCGCCGATGCCTAAGGAGGCTGGGCCGCCCTCTCGGGGCTGGGGGCCCAGTGTGCTTACGGCCCAGGCCCAAAGCCAGACCCTCCTGGGCGAGGATGCTTCCCAGGCTCTGCCCCACTTTCGGGGAGGCCAGGCCCCCACACTTGCCGAGCTGCCCCCGCCCCGGCCTGGCGTGCCCACTGCCCGCTCCCAGCGGAGACGGCCTAGGCTGCAGGTTTTGTTGAACAGACCTTTTTCCATGCTCTCTTAAGACTAAAGGGAGACATATAAGGACCATGCCGAGAAAAACGGGGAGTGAAAGAGCCAAGAGAGCAGGTGAGACCCCCAGCCCCGGGACGGTGAGCTCCCTGCGGCATTGAACTGGAGACGCCTCGGGGCCGCGAGCCATGCCGGAAGCCGAAACGGCTTTTCGTCACTGGCAGGACGTTGGGAGGAAGTCTGACATTGTACAAAGTGATCGGAGGAAAGACAAGTCTCGACTCGCCTTTTAAAATAAGCGGGGACCAACACCCCATTTAACTTGGGCCGGGCCCGGAAGCCCAACAGACAACGGGGGAGTTTGGTCCTGTGTGGGGAGCCCCCATTTTAACCTGGGGCTGAAGAAGTGGGACACACAGGCCTGGGGGGCCGCTGGGGGGCTTCTGCAGCGGCCCTGTGCGTGGATACACGCCTTCCAGGGGACCCTGAAAGGAGCAGATCCTCCTGGGGCTAATGAGGATGAGGGCTCGGGTATAGTTACTACTAATGATGAATTTCAACAGGACCCGAGCACCAGCTATAAGCAGGTGTCTGGATTTCCTTATATGGTATCCAGCCTTTAAATGCTTACCATTAATAATCGCCTAAGTTAAACACTACTTATACTGCTATTTTAATATAGTTTACGTTCATGGAGAAAGTTCTCAAGGGGATGGGGGCTAAGGCCCAGCTTCGCCTCTCTTGACGCTTAGGGAGGGGGGGTGTCTTACCGCCCACGCAGCCGATTCCGAGCGTGGGGCTGCAGGAACGCAGGCCTGACACCCTGCAGGCGGAAGCCAGGAACCGAGCTGGGACCTGCGGCCTTGACACTGGCCACCTGACTCCAGGGTGGGTCTCGAGGCCACAGACGCCCCCAGAGTGGCTCATTCTAGCGAGGGGCCCTTTGGTTCAGGGCGGTGGGGGTTTCCCGTGAGAAGCCTAGCCTTGAGGACGCTAATGACCGGGGGGGGGGGGGGTGTCCTTCCTGCCTGCACCCCCCCCAGGCGTGGCAGTGCCCCAGGCTCAGATGGTAGGCCCTCACGTTCTGGCTGGCCAGCTCATCACCCCCTCCCCTGCCCGCGGGTCCAGAGAAGTGAAGTCACTTGTCCAGGTTGCCCAGCGAGCAGGGCCGGGCCCGGAGCTGCTCAGTCAAAAGAACAGAAGCTGCTGTGTGCCGACATCGGCTCAGTGTTTGGCTTGAAAAGGCCTTTCCGTGTGACTGAGCCAGGACGCCGTGGCTCGGGTTCAAAGACGCCCCACAAG
Source organism: Suricata suricatta (assembly GCF_006229205.1). Lineage (NCBI taxonomy): Eukaryota > Metazoa > Chordata > Mammalia > Carnivora > Herpestidae > Suricata > Suricata suricatta. The sequence continues at coordinate 3,385,141 of NC_043716.1, forward strand.
TTGCCGGGGCTCCGTGCTGAGCAAGTCAAGAGGAGGTGAGAAAGTCAAACAGACCTTCAATGCCGCCTCCCGGGAGCCCCGAAGTGGGGGGGGGGCTTCCAAGGAGACGCTGTTTATACAGATTCGGGGTTTCGCACAAGACTGGAAGACGTGGGTTTGCAGATTCTTGATCTTCCGTTGGGTGATCCGTTAGCAACCACCCGCCGCCCCCCTGTCTGTCCGCGGCCCCGGCCCCCTGTGTGGCAGGGCCCCTCTCCTTTGGGAGCACCCCGTCCTGAGCCCAGCCTCACAGGCACTGCCCTCCTGGCCTCTGGATCACACCTTTCTCTGAGCCCCAGCCGGGGCTTTCCGGCCTGACAGCGCCCCGCGGCACCCACCTTACCTGACAGACACGGCGTGGCCATTTACCCTCAGGCTTCAGCCTTGGAAAATGGGTTTCTGGTCCCAGAGAACAGGACGTGCTCCTGGCCCTGAAGGCAGTTCCCCAAGTGGAGTCCAGCCTTCTGAGTGACGGCAGCAAGCCCTGGGCGTGGTGACTCGGGCGGGGTGGCGGGGTGACAGGTGCCCACGCGGACACATGCCCGGGCGGCCAACCCCCTCCCCCGCCTGCACACACAGGGACTCCATTTCCTCCATGGGCACGTGACGTCCTCAGGGAGACACACATTTTCGGCCACTAAGTGCCCAGCGCATCGTGGGTGGCCAGAAGCCTCCGGCAGCCACAGGGCACGACCCCTGGTGGGACCAGCACCCCGGCGATTGAGGTCGACCCCGAAAAGGTCAGGCCGGGCCCGGGGCCCCAGGCCGCCCCCCGGAGCCGCCACACTCTTTGCTTTACTGAAGCAACGCACAGCGGATGTTCAGAGCGTCGGGGAGAATTTATTGAGGGAGGCTTTTCCGTGTACCAAGGGGGTGCTGAGCTGTTCTCCATCGCTGGCAGGTGTTCCAGCCGGGGGCCCCTTCCCGGCCACTAGTTGGTGGGCCACACGGCCACCACCACGATGGCCACGAGCAGCAGTAAAATCACCATGATCATCCCTGGGAAAACAGAAGCCCAAAGAGACCCCTTTAGCGATCGGGACCGAAGTGCATTGCACAGCCCGTTAACTGCCTTCCTGGGGGACGGCGGACACGGCCCATCTGTGCCCCCCCCCAGCCGTCAGTCTGTTCGGGGTGGGGGGTCACCTGCCCCGGGGGCACCGCACAGCTCTGGCCTGCAAGGCTGGGGCTCCGGGGACCCTGGAGACTTGCCGGCTCGCTGCCCCCAGAGTTGTGCCCGCAGATGCCAGCCAGACCAGGGGCTTGGGCGGGGGCCTTGGGGGAGGAGGGGGTGGGGGCTTCCGTGGGCAGCGTGAGGCATCGACAACACGGAGGGCTTTGGGGTTTGCACGGAAACACCCTATCTGGGACCCACACTCTCCGTCTCTGCGTGGCTTGGCCGTTTCTTCGTGAGCCCAACTTAAGTCACTTGTCTATCAGAACAGCCAGCGGACAGGCTGCTGCAAAGTCAGCGCTCCAGAGACGGCTGCTCGCTGATGGGTCCTGGGCTACTGAGGCCCCAAGAGGGAAGCGAGGAGCTAAAGTGTGGGGACGTGTCCCGGAAGGAACAGGGAGATCAAAGGCACAGGGTCACGTGGTGGTTTGGTCACCAGCACTGTCCACCTCAGACTGCGAAGCTGTTTCCAGAAAGGTCAGTCCCGAGAGTCCACTCCCTGTGCTCGCCTAGGAAGCCACTAACACACCACTAATGGTATTAGCCAGGTACCTGGTAGTGCCATTAAAATTTAAAATTAAATGGGGACGCCTGGGTGGTTCAGTCTGTTGAGCATCTGATTCCTGACTTGGACTCAGGTCATGATCTCAGGGTCGCAGGATCAAGCCCCACTTCAGGCTCCGTGCTGAACATGGAGCCTGCTTGGGACTGACTCACTCTCTCTCTCTCTCTCCCCCCCCCACCCCATTCCCGCTCTTGCAGGCATCTCCAAAATAAAAAATTAAAAAAAAATTTAAAAATACATAAAGTTAAATAAAGTTAGGAACTCGGTTTCTCAGCTGCACTCACCAGACATCAAGTGCTCAAAAGCCACCGTGGCCAACGGCTACCGTGTTGGGCACAGACAACAGAGACCACTTCCTCATACCGGAAGTCCTCCAGGGTGGAGCTGACGTTAGGCACCGAGCGGGGATCATCCCCCCCCCACCCCTCCGGGCGCCAACGCCCCAGCTGCTCCGCCGCACCTGGAGCGGAGACTTCGTGCAGGTCTGTTGAATAAACGGACAAACGGTTCCGAGGCGCGTCCTCCACGCTCACCCTACAGGCCTGGACGGTTTCCGACGTGGGAGTCCCCCCTTCCCTTCTTGAGACAGTTTGTTAAGTTGTATTTTCCTGGGAAACTGCCCATTTTTTTTCTGAGTGTTCGACAGTACTGGCGTAAAACCGTTCGTGACGTTCTTGTGTCATTTCAGCACTCCGCTGTGGTGGTGTCCTTTCCGTCTCCAACACCACGGAGGGGAGCGCTCTATTCCCTGGCCAGCCTTGCCTCGGGATGCCTCTTCTTGCTCACCTTTTCCAAGAATACGTTGTTTTGTTAAGCTTATTTGAGAAAGACACAGACAGCGTGAGTGGGAGAGGGGCAGAGAGCCGAATCCCAACCAGGCTCTGCGCTGTCAGCACAGAGCCCAACACAGGGCTCGAACCCCTGACCCATGAGATCATGACCTGAGCTGAAACCGAGAGTTGGACCCTTAACCAGCTGAGCCACCAGGCGCCCCCCAAGAGTAAGTCCTGACACTGTTGACAGCTGTCATTTATTTTTGTTTTTTGAATTTCTGCATCTATTTTCATTAATCTTAGTATTCGTAGACTTTGTTTGGCTTCACTCTGCTTGAACCAAAAGTCAACTCATTCCTCTGCCCTCTTTCCGGCCCTGGTAAGCCTCACACTTCCCATGTGAAAAAGCTGCACTGCTCTTCGTTTCTAAATTCCATGTATTTAAAAATTTTCGGCAACTTCTTCTTTGGCTCAACAATTATTCAGAAGCGTGTTTTAAAATTCCCAGTTAGGGGGGCTGCCTGAGTGGCTCAGTCAGTTAAGCATCCAGCTTCAGCTCAGGTCACAATCTCACAGTTCATGGGTTCGAGCCCCGCATCAGGCTCTTGCTGACAGTTCGGAGCCTGGAGCCTGGAGCTGCTTGGGATTCTGTGTCTCCCTCTCTCTGTCCCTCCCCTGCTCACACTCGCTCTCCCTCTCAAAAATAAACATTAAAATTTTTTTAAATTCCCAGTTATAACAAAACGTGCTTACTGAATATATATTTTAACTATCTGAGATCATAGTAACACACTCTATCTTGATGCGGAAATGCCTGTGATTTCCACTGGTGACAAAGCCCCCGGGACCACGAACAGTACTGTGGTTTACTGCCTACGTTCTTAACCGAAGAAGAGGCTGCATCTCAGTAAGAGGTTCGTAGAAGTAAGAACACAATCTGCCTTCCTAGCCAAGTTCACAGATGCCCTAAACCTCTCCACGGGCCTCCGGGGTCCCACGCAGTCCATGCATTAGGCATTTTCAGTTCGACCCCTGTAAGGCGGAACACGCCCCTTGCGGTAAATACTAAGAAGGGACTTACAAACATCTGGCTAGCTTTGTTGTCACCTCCCTGGGAGAGGGGTGATGTTTTCCCAAGACGCCCTCTTTCTCTGATGATCTGATCTTTTGACTGTACCTACCCCTCGTCAGGGAGCTAGGATTTCTCCCCCTGATTTTGTAGGGACATAGACCTAAATCTCTACGTCAAGGCTGAGCCAAACCTGGCTGGTGGTCTGTTTCTGTACACCCCCCGAGCCGAGAGATGGTTTTTCTGTTTTTTACGGCTTGTCAGAAAAGACAAAGACAACGACGTGGCCCGTGGTCCGCAGAGCCTCAGCTGTTTACTGTCTGGTTTTTCACAGAATCGCCCGCTCCCTGCTCTGCATCACTGTGGCCGGTAACGACCGGGCGGCGGCCGCGGTCCGTCCCTTCAGGCTCTGGTTCCCAGTTCCCGCTGCCCTTCCTTCATCCGGGCATTTCCTCTCGTCCTCCTAAAGTCGGCTGTGCGACAGCATGTTGGGGAGAGGCTGTCGCGTGTGTGTGCGTGTGCGCACGTGCGTGTGAACACGTCCCAGGCCATCTTCTTGCCAGACCCGGAACAAGTCTCCTTTTTGTGCATATCTGCCTCCAGAAACATCTTCAAGTGGTGAGAGCTCCAGTGGGCAGGAGTCCCGCTACTTCCTGGCCGGGTGGGGACACTGTCCTGCTTAGTATCAGGGAACGATCCTAGGAGCGGAGGACGCAGACGGCCCGAGGAGCGTCGGGGGGCGGCCGCTAGCGCTCCCGAGCCCCGCTTCCCCCCAAGACAAGGCGGACGCCTGGGCGCTGAGGCAGGACGGAGACGGGCCGTGCTGTGTCGGGCGCACGCAGGGCCGGGGCTGGGAGGGCCCTGGGGGCCGCGAGGCTCACCGTGCAGCCGGGGGCTCTGGACTGGGGCGGGGAGGCCAAAGGAGCGGCGGACACAAGGGACCCTGAGCCGTCACGTCGGGCTCAGGGTCTGAGAACAGCAGAACAAGGGAGGAGAGTGAGAGGCAGCGGCCGGCTGGGAGGTTGGCACCCAACGCCCGGGCTCGGCTTGCACACACACCGCGTGCGACCCCCGGCCAGAGCCCGCGGGCACCTGTCGTTACCGCCACTGGCACCTGAGTGTCCGAGACAGGGACCGAGCCCACCGGGTTGCCGCCATCTCCCCGGGACCGCACCGCACGTCTATATAAATGAATAAACGTATTGAGTGACTAGAAGGGACAAGAACTGATCACAAAGACCAACGGGGGGCGCCTGGGCGGCTCAGTGGGTTGAGCGTCTGACTTCAGCTCAGGTCATGATCTCGCGGTTCGTGGGTTCGAGCCCCGCGTCGGGCTCTGTGCTGACAGCTCGGAGCCTGGAGCCTGCTCCGGATTCTGTGTCTCCCTCTCTCTCTGACCCTCCCCAGCTCGCATTGTCTCTTTTCTCTCTCAAAAAGAAATTAAAAACAAGAAAAAAAAAAAAGACAAAGGAGGAACAGCCGACAGAGATAGAAGCTGAGGACACGTGTCAAGGAAGCCAAGGAAAGAAAAAATTCAAAAAGTGGTCAGCGCCAGTTGACAGCCCCCGCAGACACCAGGGGACTGGGCAGAAGCTCTTGGGCTGAGGCCTTTAATGGGACCACCTAGCAGACGGGTGGTGGGCCCTCTCGGAACTACCAGAACACACCAATTCCTCGGGCCGCCTGGGGGCTCAGCTGACTGAGCATCTGACTTCAGCCCAGGTCATGATCTCACGGTTCGTGGGTTCGAGCCCCGCGTCGGGCTCTGTACTGAGAGCTCGGAGCCTGGAGCCTGCCTCGGATTCTGTGTGTCCCTCTCTCTGCCCCTCCCCTGATCACACTGTCTCCCTCAAAAATAAAATATTAACATTTTTCAAAAATACAACAACTCTTTCAGCTGCTAACGACCCCATCCCAGACGCTGTGAGCCATCCGAACGCACTACAGAGAGGTGACCCAGGGCACCCGACACCCCGAAAACCGAGGATGCACGTGGGCTCCTGGTGCCACGGACACTAACCAGAGGCCATGTGGTCAACCAGGCCCCCGTGCAACGATGCAAAGGCGCCTTTGGGAGCCATGAAAACTAGGTCTTCGAACAGGGGCCTGCTGGCTCGGCCACTTCCAGCAGGTCTCCGTGAACCGGGGCGCAGAGCGTCAACGGAGGAAGTCATTTCAAGATGGCCAGTGACGATGGCCGGCAAAGGCCGTTCGGGATTCTTTGGGCCAAAGAATAGGTGCTTACACGTCTTAACCGCCCGGCGATCCTTGCCCTTTAAGAGTCTGGCCTTCTTGGAGCTCGGCCACGGCTCTGGGACCTTTCTTGAATGGAGTCTCTCTTCCCTAAAGGCTGTGTCGGGAAGAGCCACCGAAGCTCCTCCTAAGGCCGGGGAGGGCTGGGCGGCGCTGTGCGCGGCGCACTCCCGCGCTCGGGGTTCTGTCGGGTCCCCTTGCTTACTTGCTGCGTCTTAGCGGGGAGAAATCTCATCCGCATCTCATCCGTGCGGAAAAGCTCTCTTCCCGAAGGCCCTGCCGCTGCTGGGGAGAGGGAGGTAGAGCAGCCCGGGATCCAGGGGGCACTGACCCCTGTCCCGCCGCTTCCCCTTTCCCCACACCAGTGGGGCCCACGCAGGGGGTATTCTGGCCCCCCACGCAGTGTGGGGCTTGTCGGCGACGGGGCCCGGACTCCTCTGGGCTGAGAATCCGGGATAGAGAGTTTCTCCTTGCTCCCCCCGCCTTTTCCTCTCTCCTTCCCACGGTCTACGGTGGTAACTTTGAAACAGCAGTAGATGAGAGTAGGGTGCCCTGTGACAGACAGATGCGCTCGGGGGCCCCTCCCCTGCGCCTGTCCCCGGTGGGTTCTTTGACTTGAACCCCAGAACAGAAATGCTTCATCTCCTGATACTTCGGTGAGAAGCCCTCGGAGATCAGCCATCGTTTAAAGAAAAAAAAGTCCCCGCCACGTTTACGCACCGACAACTTGCCTTCCCTCGGAGCCGGAGGCAGGGAAGAGCCTCGGCAAAGCGGCTCAGGCGGAGGTCAGGGAAGACTGGGACTCGGGTTCCGTCACGTGCCACAGAGAGCACTCCTTTCTCTGGCCCCCGAGTAGTGTGCAAACCCCAGGGGTCTGCTCGTCCATCCCCCAGCGAGGGAAATGTTTGACGGTTGGGCTTCTGGGAACCTGCCAACTTCTCAAACAATGGATGCTCTTTGCCCCGGCCGCGGCGCAGAACACCTGGCGAGCCCCTGCATCGGGACCCTCCCTCCTCGCCTCGCTCTGCACCGGCCCGGCCAGGCGGGCCCTGCCTCCCGACACCCAGTGCCCCCTGTGGGGGGGGGGGGCGCGGCAGGGATGTCAGAGGTATGGGAGCGGAAAGAAATGTCCACTTCCTTCGGTCAGTTCACCAGATGCCGGTTAGTCAACCACCTGCGATATTTACGGGTCGGCTCCCAGCAATTAACAAAAGCTGTGAGGAGCCCAGCCTCTCCCGGGATGGGACGGCGCCTCTGGGCTGTTCGTCTGGACTCGCGGTCCGTACTTCTTTCCAGCGAGACACTGGAAACCTGTGAATTAATGGGGGTTGTGCTGCTGCTGTGCCTCCCATGGTTGAGCATAGGTAACAGCTCCCAGTGCTTATGGAGGAGGAGAGGAGGACGAGGGGGGGGGGAGGAGGGGAGGAGGGAGGGGAAGAGGAACAAAAGGAGGAGGAGGAAGAGGAGGAGGGGGAGGAAGGGGAGGAGGAGGATTACGAAGTCTGGCTTTCCTGGAGAGAGTGAGAGCAGATGTGAGCACGGGCACTTCCGGGCACTTCCGCCCTCAGCTGTAGGGGTGCGGGGCTAAGCGCGGTGGGGGGGGATGCAGGGTAATGGGGTGGGAGGTGGGGGGAATGAAGGGCAATTTTATCTGAAGTCTTTTCAACCGGGTTTGCTTATCAGAGGACAGCTGTGCCAGCTGCTCCGGGGTCAGTGGCTGCTTTGGACCAGAATACACACTGTCGCGTTGTCTCCCGCGTCCCCAGGCCCAGAGGCAGCGCCCACGAGCCCCCTCCTGCCGCTGAGGACGGCTGAGGACCTCTGAGGGCCCACGCAGGCGTTTGTGAAACACGCCTGTAGTCGGCTGGGGTTTTTTTTTTTCCAGTTGCGCCTGTGCACAGGTGACATTTGCTCATGCATTACGCGGTTGGTTCTCACGGATCACACAGGTTTCTCGCAGCGGAGTCCTGAGCTAATAAGCAGCAGAGGAGAAAACGGAATATTTGTTTTCCAAAGTTCATGTAAATGTCCCCTGTAATCCCATTACTGGGCAAATAAGCGAAGGGAAGAGCAGGCAGCCGGCAGAGCAGGGGGCGGATTTACATCCTGACTCCCAGGCTGCAGGGCTGGAGCCGGGCGGGCTATGCTGGGCAGCGTGGCGCCCTGCACCTCCAGCCGGGGTCTCGGTGGCTGGGGAAGGCCCCGCAGGGTGCGGAGAGGGTCCCCCACAGCCTCCCCAGGCCCCCGTGGGATCGGCTTCACGCCGCAGCTCCGCGCCACGATCCCTGCCAACAGCGCTGTGCTTACAGAACTGAGGTGAAGGCATCTCTGATTTTCTGACTTTGGTTCTGTTCTCACTTGGCACCCACCGCATCCTCAGGCTTCCATTTCTCGGCTGGGGGGTGAGCCGTCCGGGGCAGCCCTGGGGACTCCATCTGCTCACCAGACCTCACCGCCTCCGCCACCTGACGCGGGGCCACAGTCTGGGACGTTCGGCTCGGACTCCGCTGCCTCCGGACGCCTGCTCACTTCCCGGGGGCCAGAGACACCCCTCCAGCCGGGTTCGGGCATTAACTGACGGTCCTCTGCCCTTCTGTGCCTGTGTCACTAATAAACATTCCTCTCCTCAGGCTGGGGCTGTGGGGGGCGGGGTTCTCCGGCCACAGAGAGCGTGCAGTCTGACGTGGTGGCCCAGACGCTGGGTCTGGGGGTCAGGGACACCCGACCTCCCACCTGCCCAGAGCTCCTTGTCTCGGAGTCCGGCCCCACCAAAGCTCCCAACACCGACGTCATAGGTGTGTCGTGAGAATTCAGTCTCATGAGGCGTCCGAGGCTCCCGGGGCAGAGCTGGGAGCTATGATGACCGTGACCATCTCCGCATGCACGGCCCACTGCCCAAGACGGTGCCCATGTGTGGCCCGGGCCGCAGGATCTCCGTCGCTCAGCCCAGGAGAGGAGGAAGAGGGGTGAACACAAGGGCAGCCAGGTGGCGTCCAGTTCAGAAACAGAGCTCAGCTCTAGCCGCAGCCCAGCGGGGGCAGGTGTCCAGGAAAGGTTGGATGTTCAGGGCCGACTGTCTGGCAGCGTCCATTTGGGTCATTAGCCACAAGAGGGGCGGCCGGGCCGGGTGGATGCCGGCTGCAGTCGGACGCCAAGGGGAGAGGGGCGGCCGGCCCAGGAGGAGAGACCTGAAGCCAACCCAAGGGGAGCCTAGAAGGCCGAGGAAAGCCCGCGGGGGCTCTGAGCTGGGGGCTGGAGCACCGTCAGCCCTGTGGCAGGGTGCCGGCCAGTCTGGCAGAATCATGGTACCATCGGTGCAAATAAAGCAGCATAATGAGAACAGAAGTAAAGAAAAAAAGCCAGGGGCGCCTGGGTGGCTCAGTTGCTTGAGCGTCTGACTTCGGCTCAGACTATGATCTCACGGTTCGGGAGTTCGAGCCCCGCCTCGCGCTCTGTGCTGACAGCCGGAGCCGCTCGGGAGCCTCTGAATCCCTCTCTCTGGCCCTCCCAGGCTCCCAGGCATTCGCACACCCTCTCTCTCAAAAATGAACATTTAAGAAGAAAAATCAGAGCTGCTGTGAGGCTATTCAGTACGTGTGTGCTCAGAATGTTCTACGCTCAAACCCCGTGCCCTTCTCCCGAGAAGTTGGGGCGAAGGGGCTGGCAAAGCAACGACTTTCCCCAATTTGCAGGTAGGGAAGCGGGGGTTTGGAGGCTGGCACCCCGCGCTGCCCTCAGGAGAGCCCCCGGAAGGGACAGCTCAGCAGCAGGACTGGTTCTGGGCCCTCGGGTCGAGTTCCCTGGGAGGCGGCCAGGCCCGGGAGGGGACATGACCCGGGCAGAGAGCACCGAGCGCCGGCCAGGTTACAGTGGGAGCCGTGGTCTGTGACGCTGTGTGAGAGGCCCCCTCAGAGAAGCACGTAACAAGGCAAAGAATCGGCCTCGGACCGGCCTGTGGGTTTGGTTCTGACAGAACGCCAAGAAAACAGAGATTCAACAGACCTTGCTGCTCCGGCTTTATGTCGCGTCTGTCCCTGCCTTTGGACAGGACCACAGCCCAGGGACGAGCGTGGGCCTGGCCCCTTGCTACCTGCCCGAGCAAGATGGCCACAGAGCTGCAAGCCAGTGTCCTCAGGGCCACGGCCCATGTGACCACGTGCTGGGAAGGGACACGCGTCCTGATCGGCAAGGGCACCCTCTTCTCTGGAGGGGCTCCAGAAGGGTGCAGAGAAGGGCCCTCCCTCACACACTGTCCTCCGATGGCCCAGGCCCCATGTGGGGACCACCTGCCCCCTGGTCCCTGTGGACACGAGGCAACACTTGGTGTCACAGGGACGCTGGAAGAAAGTCAAGTCTGGAGAGAAGGCGGCGTCTGTGGGGAAGGAGGTCGGCGTGGGGAGACATCTGGGGGCCAGAGGCGGGAGCGGTCTGGGCAGGAAGCAGGAATCGGGGAAGGTGGCCTGACCTGAGGGGGGGATGGGACGACAGGAAGGGCTTGCCCAGAAACAGGAAATTAAAAGGAATTAGGACTGCAGGAGCCGGACGAGGGGGCGGACGCGGGCCGGGGACGGGCAGGGAAGCAAGTGCTGGCCTCGCT